>NC_034599.1:88516721-88589961 GCF_900095145.1 Mus pahari
CTCTCTCTCTCTCTCTCTCTCTCTCTCTCTCTCTCTCTCTCTCTCTCTCTCATAGTGAAAAAGGGCACAGTGATTAGTCTGCCACAAGCCCAATAAATAAGAAGTCAAGTGTAGAAATCTGTGACTATATTCAAGTGTGTTTTGGTGACAAGTAGCCATCTTCTGGAAAGCAGCCATTCCAGAAGAAATATTGCTATTGTTTATAACATTGAAACAAGGCAAAGTAAATATCTTAGATTCAAAGTGAGGTTTCTAAACCCTAGGAATTGTTGACATTTAAGTCCAGTTAGCTATTGCGGTGTCTATTGTGCAGTTGGTGAATGTTTGTAGCATCCCTGGCCTCTACCCTATAGATGACAGCAAAATCTCGCTAACTCCCAACCCCCAAGACTCAGCCAACATCCCTGCTTCTGAGCACCCAGGACACACATAAATGTTTCCACACCTTGCCAAATACTCACTGAAGACTGCCCCAGCTGAGAACTTCTGTTCTAAATGGAAAGTTTGGGGTTTGCCTGGTCAAGAGCTGAGCGTGACTCTCAGAGTGTTGACTGTCTTTAGGAAGCCTCTGCAGGAGCTTCGGCAAACGTTGAGGATCAGCCCCTGGTCTACAACCACATCCATCTTCACTACATGAAAATAAACTTCCGAAGCCAGCGGCAGCTCTGCATGCTGACTTCAGAGCTGTGGCAGAGCTAATCCCATCCCCAATTACCCTTCCTGTTGCTCAGGGCTTCCAAAAGCAAACTTCATTCCAGATAAAAAAAAATATATTGCAGTTGTGTTACATGCCTTCTGCGCAGCCTTGAATTTTAGAAATGCAAGTTCATGGAGAGATGAAGGAAAGAAAGTTCTTCTTGTCTAATACAAGCTTGGTTTGTAGAAGGACTCAATTTATTTCTGAATGTAGACGATTTTTTCCTCTGCAAACAATCTGTTGGCTTCCCTTCCCTGTAAAAAAATGATGTCGAATTGAAAATGGAACTGCATGGCAAGGTTGCATGATTCAGGAAAGTGTATTTTGAAACCAGACTGACATTTTTGCTGAAAGTAGTTACCCTGTGCAAGGTCATAAGACTTTAGCAAGTGTAAAAGCTATACATAATTCAATTGTAGACCTGACTCAGGCTTTGATTTACCAGCCTAATAATAAGAATGTGTTAGATCTTTGAAATCAACCCCCTCACAGAGTTAAAGTGAGGGGGTGGGGATGCTTAGACATGCTTCTATTCCAAATGGAAAGATAGGAAGCAGAAAGACTCTTCTAAAGGACAATTCTTTTAAAGGACAGATCAGTTTCTCGGGCACATTTCTGTACCCCAGTCCATCTACTGCTCATTTTCTTTTGGATTCCAAGAACACTTCCAAATGCAAAAGTGACCTTTCCTTCATCCATTCATTTAGGAATTCGTCACTAGGTAAGCTCGAGGAGTGTTCACCCTGTGAGAGGCTCCATTTTAGCACCAGGGGCATGTCACAACAAATGCCACAGGTCTCGGACTGGGCTGCTATTCCCAAGCTCACTTTCTAGTCAAAAGAGAGCATAAATAAATAAATAAATAAATGCCAAAGACAATAGAGATAGATAGATGATAGATGGATAGACAGACAGACAGATAGACAGACAGACATAAAGGTCTCCACCTTCACTGTGATCAGATGGTTAGGCAGGCTCTCTGACCTAAGAGGAGAAATAACCCAGGGACTACCTGGGAGAGGCAGTGTTGGAGGGAGGGGAAACATGGCAGCTGAGGCGAATAGTGAGCACAAAGACCAAGAAACAAAATGAATGTGTACAATAAACTTTACCTTTCTGTACTTTTTAAATTGCAAAGTACCCTCTCCTCCTTCCACTGTCTAATAAGAGGATTCTAATTGGACTCTTTCACCTGAGCATCTGTCCACTCAACCTCTCCTCTTGGGAGACTAATTGGCCTCTCACAGGAACGTGGCTACAATACAAGCCTTGGTAGCCGGTAACCCTTCTTCCCCACATACACCTTACCAAGTACACTCCTCATATAGTTCCTCCTGATTCCTCTGTGTGCTCAGGAAAGAGTGTTCCTGGCTACCCTCTTCACCGGCTCTCATCAGACCCACCAACAAAGACTGAGGTATCACCATGCCAGGATCTACCACACTCCCACCCCAGTGAGCACGCTTACCTGCTCTCTGGATTCAGGCATCAAGCCCACTGGCCGCCTGTTTTCAGCCTAGAAATCTGACTTCCACACAGCAGCCTGGGTTCCTCTTTTATCATTGAATAGATAAAATCACTTTCTTGTGTAAGACCTTACTAAAGTTTCTCATCTCAGAATGACATCCAGTCACCTTGCTCTTCAAAAACCCATCAATATTTGCTCTGTGATGTCTATAACCTCTCCTCCTTCCCCAGTCCCCGGGCCTTCATCTTACTCCAACAACAGTGCCTTCCAACTTCCTCCCTCAGAGCTCTGTTCCAACTTCCCAAAGGTGAGCGGTGCTGGCCAGTCTTCTCTGCTCAAATGTCACTAACCTGAGAGGCTTCCCTAAACACTGAACCTCATGCGTGTCATGCACACACACCCTGCTGTGGTTTTCTTCCTAGCATCTTACATAACTAACCTGGGTGCACCTTTAAGTCAAGAGCTGTCTCTCATTTGCTACCCAACTTTGTATCCTGAAGGAATTGCAGAATTAAATCAAACACAGATATTGCCATCTCCTATCTAGAAAGTCTGAAGTTGGTGCAAGTGTTCACTTTAAGAGCAATGTTGAATTGCACATCCATGATATTGTGGGAAATCTAAGAAATTACTTTAAAAAGACGTAATTCTAACCTTTTGAGAGATTAGAAGTTAGGAGAAAAGAACATACCGCATTCAATATTGACTCATCCCAATTATGATTTAGTATGACAAGTGGTATGATCAGTCTATTGTGTAGGAATTTGAAGAGCGACCAATGTGACTAGAGAATTTTAAGCACCTGTGAGAGTTCAGGGTGGGCAGAAACATAGTTCCAATGGGCAAACACTTGGAGAAGCACAAAGGAAATGCAGAATTCTGGACATGAAGCAAGAGACTGAGTGAGCTTATGGCATAAAGACAACTTTCTTGTTTACTGAGTCTCTCAATGGAGAGCAGATGAAGGAAATAGAGTAGGGCTTTGATTGACAGGTTTCTATGAACCGTGGGAACCTACATGCTGAGCTGACTTGTAACCTCATCATAAACTGGGATCTCTTAGAGACTTGGAGGAGAGCGTGGGGTTTATGAGGCAAACAGCAGACTCTCAGCTGGTGTAGAGTGGAGGTGTGAGGTGATGGCCTTGGGCCACCATAGCCAGTGGCCTGAGCAAGCACCTTATTCTTTGCTACCTAATCTAAATCTTTACTAAGTCCCTGGCATTAATGGCAGTATGTGATTTTAAGTTCCGTAAGATTTCATTATGCACCTTAGTTGAAGACCACAAGTCAAGCCTTAAAATGTGCACTTAGAAATGAGTTAACTTCTGGCTATTATGAATAAGGCTGCTATGAACATAGTGGAGCATGTGTACTTATTACCAGTTGGAGCATCTTCTGGGTATATGCCCAGGAGTGGTATTGCTGGATCCTCTGGTAATAATACTATGTCCAATTTTCTGAGGAACCATCAAACTGATTTCCAGAGTGGTTGTACCAGCTTGCAATCCCACCAGCAATGGAGGAATGTTCCTCTTCCTCCACATCCTTGCCAACATCTGCTGTCACCTGAGATTTTGATCTTAACCATTCCAGCTGGTATGAGGTAGAATCTCAGGGTTGTTTTGATTTGCATTTCCCTGATGACTAAGGATGTTGAATAGTTTTTTAGGTGCTTCTCAACCACTCAGTATTCCTCAGTTGAGAGTTCTTTCTTTAGCTCTGTACCCCATTTTTAATAGGGTTATTTGGAAAGAAAGAAAGAAAGAAAGAAAGAAAGAAAGAAAGAAAGAAAGAAAGAAAGAAAGAAAGAAAGAAAGAAAGAAAGGAAAGAAAGAAAGGAAAGAAAGAAAGAAAGAAAGAAAGAAAGAAAGAAAGAAAGAAAGAAAGAAAGAAAGAAAGAAAGAAAGAGAAAGAAAGAACTAGAACTAGAACTAGAACTAGAACTAGAACTAGAACTAGAACTAGAACTAGAACTAGAACTAGAACTAGAACTGAGTTAACAGGGACTACAGAAAGGGCTCAATGGTTAAGAGCATTGTTTGCTCTTCCAGAGGACCTGGATTTCATTCACAGAACTCAGATGGCAGCTCACAGCTGTCTGTAACTCCAGTTTTGGGGGAACTGATGCTGCCTTCTGGCCTCCGAGGGCACTGGGCACAACCGTGGAACACAGATATACTCAAAGGCAAAGTACCCATACATATAAGCAAACAAATAATTTTTTAAAAGTAAATGAAATAACAGAGATGAAGCAGTCTGCTTAGGCTCATGCAAGGCATCATTCTAAGAGCAGATTCCAAAACCCTTGAACCTCAACATAAGACTTTCTGAGATTAAATAATAAAAAGGTAGGCACTGGACTTCCAGAAAATTATTCAACTATTACATCAAACTATAAAATAACCATCATTTTCTGTATGTAATCTGGACTTGTGAAAGATCAGAAATATATCCAGCCATTGATTTGCTCAATACATATTCACTGAACACTGATTATGTCCCTGGTCTTGCTCTAGCTGTTGCTAGTAAACAGAGCCTGACAACTATAAAGCATTATATGGAAGCTCTGAGGGAAAATGGGCTGTTCCAGGAATACAAGGCAGCTTGTCCTGTGCTCAGACCTCAGAGGAGGCTTCCTGGAGAAAGCAGTGTCTTGGCTGAACTCTAGGGAGTACTTAGAACACAGCAATGTTTCATGGCGGGGGGGTGGGGGGGTGGAGGGAGGGCAGGAGAAAGAATCCAAATAAAAACAGGTAAGTTGGGGATGTTACACTCAGACCCACACATTCTGCACATCAGTTGGTGTGGGTCATGAGTGAGCCAGCCTGACCTTTGTCATTTCTCTTCATCATTTCCTTTTATCAGCCTATAGTTTCAAAGCACTCTTTTTATACACACTTTAACACACCCCCTAATACACACCATCCCAGTTCTCCTTTTTAATATTTATCTGGGGATTTCATATAGGAGTACACATATATTTGCATCATTTCTGCCCACCTCTCCCTCCAACTTCTACCTATATCATTCTGACCATCTCTCTAGAAATCATGAAAACACACACACACACACACACACACACACACACACACACACATATACACAAACTACTGGGTCCAATTAGTATTGCCTCTGTTTGCATATGCTTAGGCCTGACCACTTGGGGTCTCATTCCTGTTCCTTATTTCTTCATCAGCCACTGAGTGCCTATAGCTCACCATCTTAGGGTTGGGGCCTTGTGGAACTTTCCTCCATTCATGTTGGTTGGCATGGTAACTTGATGAGAGGCTTATCGCTGAGAGTTCATGGCAACACCCCTGTCATATGCTGAAGGATCTCGTGGCCATCATCTGGGACCCTAGGCTCTTACAATCTTTCTGTCCCTTCCTCTGAGATGTTCCCTGAGACTTAAGTGTAAAGGTGGAGTTATTGATGTACCACTTAGGTCTGGCATGCCGTAGTCATACTATAGTTTGACCAGTTGCAAAGTTCTCTGAATAGTCTCTGGTCCAAAAAAGAAGCTTCCTCAAAGAAATGCAAGAGCTGTGCCTATCTTTGGGTATAAGGATGAGAATTTTGAAGCATTTAGAAAACAACTCTGTTACTTTAGTAATCTGATAGCAATTGGTTCTCCTCTAGGGCCTATGACATGGGTTCGTGACTAGATTTACAGTATCCAGCATAAATTCCCTCTAATTTTCTGGGTGGTGTCCCCAGGACTTGGGTACTATCTTCATATTCTGAAAAGTAATTAAGAACATTTTTTTTTTTTTTTTTTGGTTTTTTCGAGACAGGGTTTCTCTGTATAGCCCTGGCTGTCCTGGAACTCACTCTGTAGACCAGGCTGGCCTCGAACTCAGAAATCTGCCTGCCTCTGCCTCTCGAGTGCTGGGATTAAAGGCGTGTGCCACCACGCCCGGCTCAAGAACAATTTTGATAGTCTATATTGCTTGAAGGAGTCTCTTGAACCCCTCTAGACAACAACTTGAAGGTAAATATTCCTTGCCCAGTACCGAATTTTTTGTTAGGTAGACCATGGCTCCTTCGGGCAATATTATCTCATCACGTGGGGTGACGCCATTAAAACCATATGCATGCAGGGACTGGAGAGATGTCTCTGGTTATTAATACTAATGGCTCTTCCAGAGGACCTATTTTCAATTCCTAATTCACAACACCCACATGGGGGCTCACAACCATCTGCAAATCCAGTTCCAGAATATCTGGATATCTGGTGCTCTTTTCTGTCCTCTATAGGTGCCAGGCATGCATGTGAATGCAGACATACATATGGGCAAAATATACCTACATGGAAAGTAAAAGTCAATAAAACAATGTAAATAAATATATGTATGTATGTATGTATGTATGTATGTATGTATGTATGTATGTATATGCACATCCTTATATGTGAATGTGTGTGGTGGTTGGCATGATAACTTGGAGAAATCTTTGTAGTGGGCCATATCATTTCAGGGTTCATAGGAGCAGCACCCCTATCATATGCTGAAGACAGGATCTCACAACAGTCTTCAAGGACCCTAGACTCTTACAATCCTTATTTCACTTTATGTGCATGTGTGTGTATGTGTGTGTGAGCAGGTGTGTGTGTGTGTGTGTGTGTGTGTGTGTGTGTGCAAGCAAGCTTATAAAATGATGATTCCCTGTGTCTTTTACAAACATCCTTAGTGTGATTTTCATTCCTCCCTCCCTCTCCATATTGTAAGAGAGTCATGTTTGTAGGACTAAGTGCCTTAGAGAGGTTGAACCTTCCTATCTGCACTCTCATTCTGTGTTTTGGCTAAAGCTAGGCACATAATGGGTGCTCAGGAAATATTTACAGTTTTGCATTACAGCTTTGCACCTTAAATAAGAGTGCCTAAGGAGATATTTATATCCCCGTGGTTTAAATGTAGCTATATATATCTGACCTGGACCCATTTGCAGCACCTTTGCAAATGTGTAATTGATTAAATGCTTCACTCTTGCTCTTTAAAGATAAACAGGAAACTGCACATTTTCTGCAGCAGGGGTCCTTGCTGGAAATCTTTCTTTGGCTCAATAGTGTTCTATTGTTATGAGCAGAACATCAATATAATTAACATAAGAAGCCCTTAGAGGCCAATTTTAAATGAAACCACATTTAATTGTAGGTATTTCCTTTATTCCCCAAGATGATGATAACTTTCCAGCTGGACATATAAAGTGTGTCAAAATCCCTACAAAGTCTATCTTTTCAAAGCAAAATTATATAGTCTACCAGTTCCCAGAAGTATAGAATTACTTTGACAAGTTGACTGAAACAAAGAAAAGAAGAAAAGTAAACCAAGGGGTCCAAGTACCCAGAAAACAAAATCAAATTCAACTTTTGATGTGCTCTAAGTTTGCTTTTGTGGAAGCAAAACTGTATATATTTTGGGGGAAGTAATGTTTTGCTGCAATGAAAATCCAAAGATCGGTATCTTTTTTTTTTTTTACCATCTTAGTATTTTGCCAGTAGCCTGAATGATTTTTTTTTTCTACTAAAATCCTCCATGGCATAAATCCATGGCGTTAAGAAGATAGAATCAGCAGGCCCAGAACTCCATATAGGAGGCAATCGATATATATGCATTAATCAAAGCAATGAGTGGCCATTGACTAGGCATGTACTCGGGCTCTGGTTGTGTGAGGAAGAGCTTGCAGAGTCACAAGGCACAAGCAGACCAGGACTGCACTTCATCCTCTCTGGGCTTCTGAGTCAGCTCCCCTTTGTCCACTCCGCAAGCTCAGCACCCCCAGCAACTTGTTCTCAGAGTTGCCATCTCACCCGTGGTAAGTGCCACGTGGAATGTCTTTCTTCCAAATACCCTCACTTCTGAACTTCCCTGGATGGCCATCCATTCAGAGCCATCCCTTCCCAATGTCTTGAGTTTAGACATAATAGATGTTTCCCAACCTACCATGTGGTCATTGCTACGCTTTTCTGGTTCCCCATCCCCAAGAAACCTGTACATTGCCTTGTCTGTGAGTATAGGTTTTAATATGACTTCATATATTAAAGTTTCATATAGACTGACATGAAGTCGGACTACCAGATATGTTTTCATATATGTGTATTTGAAGGTACTGGGGATCTAGAGGGGGTTTGTTTCATTTTATTTTGTTTCTTGAGATAGGGTCTTACTGTGGCAACCTATACTGGCTTCAAATTTGATGCCCTTCTGCTGTAGCCTCCAGAGTTTCAGGGTTACCTGTACACACCATCAAACCTGCCACTATTTTGACTCATATTTAAATTAAGGACTACTTACTTACTATTTGCTTAAGAACATAGCTATGCCAGTTTGACCTACTAATCATATATTATTAAACATCTTTAGGAGGGTTACTGATTGCTTCCTACTTTGCCCTTGGGATCTAATATGGGTGACCTTGCAGTAAGCCAGACACAGAATGCTTTAATTTGTATTCTATTTTCTACTATTTTTTATGAAAACTCAAAAGTGAAAGAACTACAAATATTTATAGCAAGAAGTTTAGCAAATAGTAATTGTTGTTCAACATTTCAAACCTCTACCTCATAAGGGACCATGCTGCTTGACTGACATCTGTAGCAAGCTTGGGGTGGGCGGGGAAATGAAAAGGTCACATTCTCTCTCCAGGTTTGCACTGCCATTAAACAACCTTGACCTATAAATCCTGTCCTTAGATAATGGGAGTCTGTTCCCTTGCCTTCCCATTCACTAATGACACTGTTTGTGTATCCTGGAGAGAACATTATTCAAACTGTCCCACATTGTCCCCCGCTGAGTGTGTGATCAAGAACACCTGTGGTGGGGGCGCGGTGCGGCGCACACCCATTTTAGCACTCAGAACCTCGGATAGAAAGGATCATTTTTATTAATGTCTGCTTCAAATGTTATCTCCCTTCTCCTCAGGCCATTTCCTTGTCTACACGGAGATTCAGAATAATTTCCTTCCTCCATTACACTGTTCCTTGGAGGTATTTTATAATCAGAGTGCATATTCCTCTTTCTTTCTGAGGCTTTTTTTTTTTTTTTTGTTTCAGGCAAAATGTGTTCAATCTCCCTGGCTTAATCCTCTGTCTCCCCTGTCATGCCACTTGTCTCTTGTACATTCTCAACGTGGACAGAACAAAGAAGTGTTATAATCTAAGTTCTGGGGCGTAGGAAAGCTATAATGTTCCTCATCCCACCTGTATCTGCTTTAAAAAAAAAAAAAATCATTTGAAATGTATGATAATGACTTGGAATCCTAAACCTGTTATAAAATGCTGCCTGTCCCTCCTCTGAGTCACTGCAGTCTTGATACCACAGCTCCTGTGACTACTTCCAGGCTCATTAACATCACCTCACAGCCAGAGAAAGCCTGGAGAGTCATTAGACCCTCGCCTAAAATGCTGGCTATTTACTCATGCACACATGCAGCTGCACGCAGTCCTACCTCCACTGAGCATCTGTGGAGTGCTGGAGAGCAGAACACAGGGGGTAGAAGGTTGGTGGAGGGGGGAACTCCATGTCTGAACCTCCTTTTCAGTAATGTAGCTGTGGAGGGGTCCACCCATGTTTCTGGATAGAATTCCAGTTAAACTTGTTGGTTCACCAAACTGGTCTTGATGGGATTCTCTCTCTAGTCTGCTGTCAATGCTCTCTCTGGGGTGGGAAAAAAAGGCACTTGGTCACATCTCCCCTGGCAAAGTGACAGAGTAGAACCCCAGCACTACAGAAGAGATAAAACTGGACCACTGAAATGATATGTATCTGACTTAAACCTTCCTATAAAAACAACGGAGTCACTGCCTCTGACTTATGCTTGCTGCCATTATCAACCATTCTCTTCCTCCTCCATGGTCTATGATAAGGACCACAAGGTTCAGCAAGTCTCAGGCCACCTGAGAGCCCCTCCTCCTCCCCATCAAATGTGTCTCTGTTTTTATTAATATCATCAACTTATTTGAAGCTTTGGCCTTTCATTTTGTAACACCTCTGTGTTTAGTACAGATTCATAAATATACAATGGACATTTAGCATATTTTACCATAAAACAAAAGGTAAAACAATTTTTAAAAAGCAGATTCCAATAGGTTAGTTTCCATCAAAATGTTTGTGAGAATATACAATCCACCTAGAATGTTTTAATTATAACGGTTAATTAGTTATTAAATTTCTATGGTCCTGATTTTCTTTGTTATCAGACACATTTGATTTAGAAAAGAAAGTGTTCCCAGGAAGGATTTTTTTTTTGGTAGATAAATACAATGTAAATCTAAAGTTTTATGGGAAAAAAAAAAAAACAAGAAAAATAGAAAGCTCTGGTTTTAAAAACAAAAAGTAAGTTTGAAAAACTTGCTGTACCTAGTGTAAAGGCCCACTCTGTACTTCCAACAATCAGGCCAGCGTGCTACATGAATTGGCACGAATAAATGCAATAAATGGAGAACTCAGAAACACACTCACACAAAGCAGGCAGCTGATTTTGGACAGAGGTTAAAAACAAAATAAGAAAAACAGTTGATGGGAAAAGTAGATGTCACCAGTGCAAAAGATAACCACAACCCAAGCCTCTCGCTTGACATGAAAACTGCCTTAAGATGATTGTGGACTTAAATGTAAAAGTTATAGATTATAATCTTTGGGAGCTAGGTTTATGCAAAGAGTCCTTAGAGTTGACTCCAAAAGTACAATTCACTTGAAAACTGACAAGTTTTATTTCATCAAACCTAAAAAGATTGTTCTCCAAAACCTCAAAGATGAGACAAAGAAGCTGCAGGTTAGAAGGCAATATTTTTAAAACACTGAAGCTGATAAAGGCCTGTTATGGACCATGTATAAAGAGCTCACCACTCTGCAATTGGAAATTCCAGCAGTGCAATTAAAAAGGAGGAAAAATACAAGAGCTGTTTCATGTAGCAAAGTGTGCAGATAACAGAGTAACAAATTAAAAGTATTCAATGCTTTTAGCCATTAGGAAAAGAAAATTCAAACTGTAGCAAATTACCATTCCATACCTATCTCAGTGGTTTAAACTAAAAAAAGTAACACCACCAAATATGCCAAGGATGTGGAAAATTTAGATGATTTTTATGTTGCTAGTTGGAATATAAAAATGGTAATTTCTTTAAAAATGAAACATGCAGATACTATACCACTCGGATCATATTCTGGAGCATTATCTCGGAGAAAGAAAAATATGTTCACAAAAACCTATATGCCAATTTTAGCAGTCTTGATCTAATCTCTAGTAACTGGGAAACTGTAGGAGTCCTTCAACTAAGCAACCAAGCCATGGGATAGCCACACCACGGATCACGGCTCAAGGAAGGGAACAAAAGACCACTGATCCAGTCAACAAACTTCATATCTGGAAATTTGTGCTGGATAGACACAGTGACAAATGATTCCACAGGGTCCATCGCTCCATGACATGTAGACATTAAAACAACTGTAAATGAAAAAGTTGTGGAAATGGAGAACAGACTACTGGTGACTATGAGTTAAGGTGTGTGCGCGTGCGCGCGCGCGCGTGTGTGTGTGTGTGTGTGTGTGTGTGTGTGTGTGTGTGTGTGTGTGTGTGTGTGTGTAGCTATCCAGTGAGATTAAAAAAGAGCAGCTAGTGAGACTCCTGTTTGACTGGAGGGTATGTTCTATGTCTTTAGCTATGCAGATAGGCATCAATATTCTGGCTAACATGTCATGCTGTTTCGTTGCAAGATGTTATCATTGGCAGAGACTAAGGAAAAGTATTTCTGCATATTATTTGTCAGAACTCCATGTGAATCTACAATCATCTCTGAATAAAAATTTTAGCTAATAAAGAAGTTATATTAGCAGGTTGTAAAGATAAATATATCAGAAGAGAATGAGTTAGTCTCGATATCCAGTCCCCCTCTCTGTGTTTCTCTGTAAGGTTTGCGAGGTGCCATTGCCTTTGCCCTGGCCATCCGCAACACGGAATCTCAGCCCAAACAGATGATGTTCACCACCACACTGCTCCTTGTGTTCTTCACTGTCTGGGTGTTTGGAGGAGGAACGACCCCCATGCTGACGTGGCTTCAGATCAGGTACGTGACCCTACTATCACAATCCTTGAGTAGCCTGGCTAGCCTGCTCCACTTCTAATGAAGCTGACTTCATTGAGAGTGCAATGGTAGATTTGTACCCCATCTGTCCCCAGCGTCCAAGTTCCAAGTGACCTTCTGTCTCAGGTGAAGCAATATGACCTACAGCACACTGAGCTGACTTTTCCAATAGGCTTAGAATGTTATCTCTTTTCAAGCTGTCCTACAAATAGATTTATTCACCTGTGACTTTATCCATTCAACAGTATTAAAGTACAGTGCATTACACTATGAGACTTAAAAAAAAATAAGATACAACTCTTGTCCTCAAGATATCGACATTCTAGTTAAGATTGTTCAAAGAAAAAGCAGCAAAACTAACAAGAAAGCAGATTTGCTTTGCTTTTTACTCCTGGCACTGGCACTTAAAATAAGAAAAAATGCTTAACACACATTTGGTAAGAGAGCCATATGTTTTTAAAAGGGGATGCTGTAGATAGAAGCTATATACTTTCTTACAGAAAAGGAAGCTAAGGTTCCAGTCAGAACCCGTCTAATAAGCAGCGCCTACAGCTGGACGCTACAAATCTAGATTGTAGGGGTAACAGACAATTACATAAAAGTGGATAGCTGGTGCCACTTTGGAAAATGGATAAGTCTATTATAAAGTGTTTTTATCTTTATTTAAATGTTTCTGTGACCCAAGTCCTCGTTTTGAGGTAATGGAGTAAGCAAACATTTCATTCCTCACATGTGTACAACATAATGATTCTCTCCAGTTCCCACTCGTTCTCTAGGACAAACTCATACCCAATAGGAAAAGATTCTTCTAACTATACAGGGTTTCCAAAAAGATGCTTATTAACAGGGACTATGATTTCAGCACCTTTGTATGACATGTCCATTATAACAAGAATGAATAAATTAGTCATGAAAACTTAAGTGACTCTAACTATAAATACAAATGCTTTTGTTAAGCATTTGCAAGAATTTTCTACCCGTTTGGCAAAGAAAAAGCAGAAGCAGGCCTCACATATTTAGTATAAGTAGGCTTATGTGTAAAGTAGTCCACGTAACTGTGTATTAAACCAAATTTCAGGGTAGAAGAGCCTGTGGACTACTGTGGGTATTACTGAACACACAAAAGTGCTTTGACTAAAGGTGAACAGTGAGCACTTTGAAATGCTTGTTGAATTATTTTCTAGCCACATAAATGTGGTCTGCAATTTCTTTCACAGTGGTGGTTCCTGGAGGGTTCCTATGGATGGGTACACACACTGCATTAAACTCTCAAGAGTTGGACCCCTGTGAATCGTTAGTAAGACAGTGCGGTGTTCAGGTTTCTGGAAAATAAAATTCAGTAGGTTGGATCCCTGCATGGAAAAATGAGGCTTAGAAGGCAGAGTTTAGAGGAAGAGAATTCCCACAGAAGTATCAAATACACTATCAAAGTATTCTGTGGAGGGCATAAGAGATGTCCAATTTTCCTTCAAATAATCAAACATAATTTATTTTCTATGATTTCTTTTCTTACACTCAAGTTATCCCCAAATTGGTAACGTGTTTGGTTTGTAGCCAGCTCTTCTTCAGTGTTTTCCAGCAGCATCAGTTAACTTCCCATGAGAGTCATAACTTACATGATCTTTGATATCAAGTCAGCTGGGAAGAAAGAGGTATAATGGTGGATCCTCAGATGGACTAGGGCAAGTATCCAGACAGCAAGACAAGCGTGCTAAAGAAAAAGTGTGCTATCAACACAGTATCCAGAATGAGGTGCTTGGAGGCCAACTTTCCTAGAGCCTAGCTTCCAAAGGGCCCAGGTGACTCAGTACCAGATCTGGCCACTCTCCAAGAAGGGGAGGAGTATGGATTGGACCAGGACAGATGTAGAGAAAGGAAGTACCAGGGCTTGCATCACATGGTAAGGCCAGTGTTCTTGGCTGAAGACCTGAAACCAGGGCAGAAATCCCTGAAAGCTATCCCACGAACATCAAAAGAATAATACTGAAGGACATAGATGTGAAGATGTTAGGGAAGTTAGCTCAGGCAGATGTATTCAAGGCTTTAAGAATGGTTAAAGGCCAGGACTGTAAAAGGGTCATACGCAGATTCACAGACGGGAGATGTCGGTTGGTTTCAACTGTGCTATATGATCTCATCATGGGTTCTGCTCTCCTTTCCTGGTTGGTGATGGTGTTAAAGAAATCATCAGGTTCATCTCAGCTTCTGAAAGCACAGTTGCCCATCTCCTACACACAGCTAGCAGGGCCTGCTTACTCACAGGGAAAGCCATGTTTGCCAAGATTCCTATCTGACTCCATAGAGCAATAGTATGTAAGTTGCAACTTTGATAAAAAGACAAAAGTGTGGAAGGCTGGGGGGAGAGAATGCAAATGTGACCTCACATGAAATCCACATTCTTGCTGGAATATGATTTGCTATCCTATTTTACAAGGTCTGCCCTTTCTCGATTTCTTCTCTTAAATTATTTGGGAAGTGCTTGGATTAATTGCTCTAGGATTTTTTTCACTCAGTTACAAGCTACCACAGTAAGAGGTAAGGAAAATGGTTTCTGTCAGTTAACACTTAGTAGCAATACATCGGTTTCTCTTTGATAAACCTGACTCAAACAGCAACAGTCATGCCATAGAGACCTGAATAAAGATCATTACCTCCGAGGCAAGCTTGTAAGTGGTCCTAGCAATGGTGAAAAGTTCTCATCTTAAAGAAACTTAATTTCTTTTTTAAAACATTAATAGTAAAAATATACTTAATGTGGCAATTTGAAATAAATTGAGTGTTCATTTCTTTTTAATTTTTAAAGGAAATGGATTCCTCCCATGTTGTTTTGGAGGTTTAGATGTAAGAATTGCTTCTTGATTAGAGTCCAACTCTTCCCTCCTATGATGTATACAAACACCACAGTGAGGAGACCCAGTGAACAGTTTCCAAGGACCCTCTGCGGGTAGGCAGCAAATAGGAGAGATGAGAGGTCCCAGGCTTTGCCACACAGGGGCCAGTAAAGCATGACATAAATACCAAAGCCCAAGTGCCCAACTCTATGGCAGTGGCACCATACAATTAAGTCTGGGATGGTAATGCCATTCCTGGTTTAGGGTAAGGCATCTGCCTTCTCATGAACTTACACTAAACCACAGCTGGAATCATAACCTTGCAAATGCAGTGCAGAACTTGGCTCCCAGACAACACTAGAAACCACCCTGGCAAAATGATAATGACCTCTAATTTTAGCCATCTTTGACTGAATAAACCATTGCGTGTTGGATATTAGATCATAAAATCCAGGCATGGAACCTCTCTGTCTCTAACCTATAAAATAAAGGTGAGGATGGTAGCTACCTCTTAGCATGGGAAAAACCTGGCAATGTGACATCACCTTGGGGCTGCAGATCCACTGAGCTTAAAGGGAAGGCCCATACTTCCAAACAGTGCACTCTGTTCCCACCTGCATGGAGAGAGCTCTTCCTGTGTGCCTACAGTCTACCTTGATTGACAGATCCTCTGTGAGGAAAAGAGGTATATTTTCATAACAAGGCAAGATTGTTAAAAGCAAGCTCAGAAAGTCCCTGTCTACAGGAAGGACTAGGCAGGCTCACTTTTGTAGCAGGGATTCTCCATGCAGTTTTTCTCTAACCTGCAAGGGTTAAAGTTCAACAAGGCCAACCCTGCCTGGTCTTCCTCAGCTACAGCCTAGAATTAGAGAAATTACAGGAATTTATTATCCTGCCCCATTCAAGCCAAGCCATCCCACCCTCTCTTCCCCAAATCGAAGAAACAAAATGATTGGCCCTAGCCTGTGTCCATTGCAGGGCAAATAACTTTTAGATAATTTGACTCATCATCCAGTGTTGGCATTTTAGTTATATTTAAAATTGATTCTTAGGTTTTATCCCAAAGCTTCCTTTATCACTTTTGCCCACTGGCTACGAAGTTCTGTGATAACAATTGTCATTAGAATGTACACAGAGATAGAGTGCTGCCCTTAGTGTGTGTGTGTGTGTGTGTGTGTGTGTGTGTGTGTGTGTGTGTGTATAATTTCCTATATTACTGAGGTAAGGAAACACCAATTTAATACAGTGGAGAAATGCTTATAATAAGTTCTCTTAATATTTATCTATTTGGTTTCCTCCCTAGCACCAATGTTCCCAAGCATGCTAACAATTTCCTTCACAGGGAGATTAATGCAGTAAATAGTGTGTGTGTGTGTGTGTGTGTGTGTGTGTGTGTGTGTGTGTGTTGATATTCATACAGAGAAACTATGAAACTGTGAGTCCTTCCCTGCCTCAATCTCCTTAAAGTGTGGACTAAGAGCTCTAAATTCACCTTTTCAGTTCTTCATTTTTCTTGTCTATAAAATGAAGGTAATAACAAGAACACCTCTTTAGAGTTTATGAGCATTAGGTATGAGGTATACAAAGAATTTAAAGCATGCAACGAAATGCCCAACAAGCATGTCTTTAAACTCAAACTTCTTAGCCACATACTTACTGCTTATTGTGATATACACAAACACAGTAATACTAATTAAATGCATTTCTGAAAGCTTGCTTTCAGGGAGAACAGAAAGAGATGGTCTCTGGAGAGTTTACTTCATTTTGTCCTGTAACTAGACTCATCAATTTTAGAGACAACCACTACTTATGCATTCAAGATGATAAATCTCATTAAAATCCCCACAAAACTATTACAGCTCAAAGGAGTCTTTCTGGAATATGCTTCAATTCCCATCTTCAGATAATAATCCTTGCTTGGGAATTTTTCAAATATCCAACTTAAGTCATTTCATCAATTTATATTTTATGTTTATGTCTTGTATTGATTTTAAACCAGCTTATACATTTTATATCAAGTGATTTCAATCAACAGACCTGAGAAATATGTTGTCTCCTGAGACGTGGACAACTAGTTCACTCACCGAAATAGAATCATACTTTCTGTTCCTCACCCACTACTCCCTTCTGGAAAGGATTTTCAACTTTCTATAGATTCTTCTATAATGACTTATAAATCTATGTATTTATTGCTAACATCAATCTAATTTGACATATTAATTATAGATGTTGGATAACTAGAGCAATCTATTGCTGACCTAAAAGAACAGCATGTTTATAACCAATATTATGAGTTAGCTGCTCCTAAATTTGTTCACCATCTGGGTGCTTTACTGTGCTGTGCTTATATATACATCATCTTCCCAGTTCCAGAGATACATTTTTTTTTTAACCTCCGCAGCCTCCAGTCACCCTCCCCAACCCTGCTCTTATTTATTTTCTCTTAACACCAGCATCACCCATACATTAGTACTAAGTTTACCAAAACAACCATAATCTGCTCTGTGGAAGAGAATGTGTTTGGCACCACCCAAAACAGTTGCCTTCTTTTAAGTAACAGACATATATTTAGGTGAAATATGAAGTTTAGCAAAAGTGATTTAACTGCAGTGTGTGGAATTTGTTACAGTGAAGAGGAACCCCCAGTCCTGGCTGAAACAGAGCATTCATCCTTAACCCCCCCCCCCAGGTCTCCCAGTAACTCAAAGCACTTGACCCAGTGCAAGTAGCAATTGTGTGATGACTCCAAAAGCAAATGGTAGGAAGCATCCCAGAAACCCATTAATGGAAGAACAGATAAAGAAAACACAATGAAATTTTATTCTGCCATAAGAATGAAATCTTGGCATTTGTAGGAATGTACATGGAAGTGGAAGAAAAGAATTCAGAAGTAGAATACATACCACACTTTGTGTCTCATACACAAATTCGTGAGTATGAGTGTGTGTGTGTGTGTGTGTGTGTGTGTGTGTGTGTGTGTGTGTGTGTGGTGTGGTGTGTGCTGTGAAAGAAGAAGGATCATGAGAGGGAAGGGAGAGAAACAAGGTGGTCATGACATACTTGATATGAAAGCAGGTAGAAATGGAAGAGCAGCAAGAGGAGGCCAGGAAGGACAAGGAGGGCAGTGGGGAAGAGGAGTGAACAGAGCCAATACTTCACACACACATGAGAACCCTGTATTGAAACTTACTGCTTTTTGTATCCTAACTTTAGAAATGAATAGACAAAAGAGAAAGAAGACAAAACAAATGATAATAGATTAGGAGTAATCCGACTCTTGGGCCAGGAGTGGGGTTTCATTCTCGCTCTTCTGTCTGAGTCTCTTGCATTGGGACAAACGGTGCCAAAGAACTATTATTTTGCTTCTGAGTTAAGTAGTGAAACTGCAGATCAAAAAAGTAAGGAAGGAAGGAGAGGGGGGAAGCTGGAGTGCAGAGGGAGGGAGAGAGGAAGGTAGGCAGGTAGGCACCTTATCTGATCTTAGATGACCATGACCATGACCATGACCATGACCATGACCATGACCATGACCATGACCATAGCACTAACAAAATCAGAAGATGCCCAAAAATCCCTGAAAGGCACAGTGATACTCTGACCATAAGGGGCAATAATCCTGTTGCAATTTTTTCCCTCTCCTGTTTCCCTCATCAGTTATCCTTGAGAGCAGGTGCAATATTATGGAGAAGCACAGGAAATGCTCAGCAGTATAGGGGCACTAAAGACTTTCATTCTTAGGGAGCAAGGGAAAGACCTTGGGGGCAGCTACAACATGAGAAGACAATTATGGTTGGAAGAGAGTCAAGCAGATGGTTTTGTGAAGTGGGTATTAACTCTGGGCTTATACTCAAGCTGCATGGGTTTAGCTAACCCTGAATAACACACCACAGCACTGAGAAATAAACTACATACCAGAGCCTGAGTCAGACAGAGCACTCGGCGGCACACAGGCAGAGCTGAGTAGAGCTGCAAAGACTTCGTATTGGAACCAGTAGAGGAACCCCAGGCAACAAAAGGCAGGCAAGAACTGGTGCCCTAGACCTAGTCTTGCCAAATGCCCCCCCCGAAAATAATAAATATTATTTCATAGGAGAATCTGGTCAAGCTATTTCATACAATATTAAGATTTTCTAAGAGAAGCTCAAAATTACTCAGTGTGTGAACAATTAGGAAAAATATGTATCACTAATGAAAACATAATAGAAGCTAACCTGAAGATGACAGGGATGTTGGAATTCAGAGAATAATACTTTAATTACGTTATAATGCTATTATAACTGTACTCTAAGAAGTAAAAGCAAACATATACACACATAGCACATGCACACACATACTTACATGCACATGCACATATATACATACAGATGCATACACAGACAAGATAGTAATAAAAAAATACAACAGAAACAAATAAAAAATCAACAGGAAGATTAAATTGTGAAATGGAAATAAATGAGGCTTTTAGAACTTAAAAGTGATGTCTAAAATAAAGTATACACTGGGTTCCTGCACTGCTCTTAAATAGACTCCCTTTCCTATCTGTTCCCATGAGAATTGGGTGTGTCCTACCTCTGAATCACTCTGTCAAATCTTTCTCTGATTCACCACTTTGTCTTCCACTCAATTACACATCACTTTCAAATATGGCTGACTCCTTCTACAAACTAATTTTACCTTAAAGGCATGTATTAAGAGTGTGTCTGTATTCTAGCCAGAGGATTAAAGGTGTGTGGCCTGTCTGTATTCCAGCTGGATCACACAAATGTAGGTCTTTAGATGTGATCCCTTGCTAGAGCAGCCATGTTGCTGGATTAAAATTCCTCTACACATTCACCCAGAAAGCACTGAGAAGAACAGAAAAAACGGCATAAACAAAAGCTAAGTGACACTACTATACATCTAAACCCAAATGCATTAATTATTGTAACAACTAATGAAATAAATTGTCAGTGAGTGAATACTGTGAATAAAAAGAATCAACAATGTGATACCAATAAGAGACATACTTGACTTAAGACATAGGTGTGATATAGGCCAGCTAAACATAAAAGAATTTGAAAAGCATTACCAAGTACACACCCAGATGAGGTCTTGCACATAATAGTCTTCTATTTTTTTTTTTAAAGATTTATTTTATATGTGTATACACTGTAGCTGTCCTCAGACACTCCAGAAGAGGGCATCAGATTTTTGTTACAGATGGTTGTGAGCCACCATGTGGTTGCTGGGATTTGAACTCAAGACCTTTGGAAGAGCAGTCAGTGCTCTTAACCACTGAGCCATCTCACCAGCCCCACATAATAGTCTTCTAAGCAAGGATATTTCCCTGGTTGAAATAAGAAAAGAATGTTATGTAATGATGAGAGAATCAGTTTACTCAGACAGTGTGACTACAAGAAATGAGCACACAGCTAACAGCATTGCTTTCCAAGACAAGACATATTTGGCAGATCCCAAAAGAAACATGGTCAAATCCACATGCAGAACAGAGGACTTCATAGCTCTCTCTCAACAACTGAGAATCAAGCAGGCAGAAAAAAAGAAAAACCAAAACCAAAACCAACCAAACAAACCAACAAACAAAAAACAAAAGTTCAGGAGACATCAACAACTAGGTGGGTGTTTTAGTTAGGGTTTTACTGCTGTGAGCAAACACCGTGACCAAGGCAAGTCTTATAAGGACAACATTTACCTGGGGCTGGCTTATAGGCTCAGAGATTCAGTCCACTATCATCAAGGCAGGAGCATGGCCATGTCCAGGCAGGCATGGTGCAGGAGGAGCTGAGAGTTCTACATCTTCATCTGAAGGCTGCTAGGAGAGGACTGGCTCTCCTGTGGTTAGGCAAAGGGTCTTAAAGCCCACCCTCCCAGTGACACACTTCCTCCAACAAGGCCACACTTCTAAATAGTGCCACTCCCTGGGCCAAACATATTCAAACTACCACAGGGGCTTTACGTACTGTAAGCCCTCTGGTTCCTTAAGTCATTTTTCACATAGATCTCTGTCTCTATGACATGTGGTATGCAAAATTGTTGTTTGGTAAATGAAGAGTGGGTCAAGTGTTAGCAAATTTGCATGGTCTAACCTAATAGTAAAATAAATATAAACAGGCATATATACTTTTTACCTACGTTTTCCTTTTGTTAATAATCCCTTCCTCTGTAAATACATAAACAATAACTATATCTCTATGTAAACCATCTATTTGTCATACTGTTTTGCACAATTTAGACAAGCACTCTACCCATGACTGACAGCCCCACCTCCAGACGCATTAAAAGTATTCTTCTGGTTTTGCTGATCTGTTTGAATATTGGGACAGACATCATATTCTTATCTAATGCTTAAAAGATAAAACCATTCTATTAAGTATCCAAAATACAAGTGTAAAAAGCATTACAACATTATTATCAGTACATGTTCAAATGCTCCTGCTATTACAAAACCGTTTTTATAGGTATTTTTAAATTCAGTATTGAATCAAGGTAATATATTGTATTTGAGCCTGACTTTTTTTCCTCCATGATATTGATTTTTATAGAAGAAACCAGGTCAGCTGTTTTATATGCTTGTCCACATTCTGGATTTGTTTCCTCATGGTGTCAATTAATATACTCTTTCCTATATTGAATTTCTTATAAATGAGAAATTAGGTCAAACTTTGAAATTCAGGTTGAGTCCCTTTTTTTTTTTTTCAAGGATACCCATTGGTGATGTTGTATGCTTAATAGTGTGCATTGCTTTGTCTGTGCATTGTGGGGCCTTGCCCTGAATGCTCCATTGGAATGCCTATTGTCACAATGCTGAGTTTATTCCTATAGGACAATGGTAACATGTGTTACAAAGGCATATTCTTCTATTTCATAGTTTACTTTTAATCTGTGGGGCAATAATTGGGTACCACATAATTATCATCTTCCCAACAATCTTGATCTCTCCAGTTTAACATCCCACTGGTAATACGTGTTCAGTTAAACTTTTATATTTTGGATGATTCAGTTTAATTTGCTCTTGATATCTAATTTGTGTGTGTGTGCACATGTGCGTTAGAGTGCAGGCTGGAATTGTCCCTTAGGCATCTTCCACCATTTTTATTTCGACAGAGCCTTTCAGCACTGCAGAAGTTCACCTCTAGGCTAACCTAGCTGGCCAATGAGCCCCTGGGATCTACCTGTCTCCTTCTCCTCAACTCTGGCGATTCAAAGATGTACCATAATCCCCAGCTTTTTAACACTGGTCCCAGGGACTAAGCTCAGGTCCTCCTCCCTGCATAGCAAACATTTATGTCATGTTACAGACTGAGCCATCTTCCCAGACATTGATACATAATTCCTAGACAGAGTTCCTTTCTTGCTAAATGATTATCTTTTCAATAACTTTTTTTTAACTTTCTAAGGGCTTTTTGTTTTTTTGTTTGTTTCATTGGTTGCTGTTATTGTTGTTGTTGTTGTTGTTATTGCTTTTGGCCATTGTCCCAGCCTGGTTCTTTTGTCTTGTTTTGAGACAGTTTGCTATACTCCAGGCTGACCTTGAACTCCATCTTTCTTACCAGTGCTGAGGTGAAAGCTGTGTATCAGCATATCAGCATGCCTAACAAACTTAATTGCTTTTTCCCAAGGATGGGGATTGAACCCAGGACCTTGGGCATGCTAGGCGAGTGCTCTAGCACTGAGTGACACCTCCACCACCTCCACCATGACTTTCTCTTTTAAAATGTGACATTTTCCTTTGTGACCAAGAACAAATAGATGTATGCTTTCTAGGCACAAGAAAAATGCTTATTTGATATTTTAAAGAATAAAGTTCTTTGCGTATGCACTGGGTTTCTTAGTTACAATTCAATGAAATTCCCGATATTGTTAGCTCTGGTTTCCCACGTGGGTCAGATTACAAAAGGTGTACATCAAATTATATTTTCTGTGGCTAAAGTCCTTTTTAAATATTTGTTATGATCTTATAAGGTACCACACATTGAGACATGCATCTGGCTGCTGCTTGGGAGATGTGTCTTTTCATGATAGACATCTACCCTGTATCATATTTGCTTCATCCATTTTGCTCACACAGAAATCAAACAAAGTGGTCCTATCTTCCTTTTGTGTTAATGCCCCGTGTTCATCTGCAGTTCTGAAAATGTGGAATTATAATGTGCACAAGCAATGGGGAATGTGCCCAGGAAGTGGGGGCTCCTCCCCCATTCCTTTTGTTTGGTTCAGTAAGCAGTGAATAGATTCCAACCTGGGTAGATTTCAGCATCTTCATCAACACCATTAAATTCCCCAGGATCTCCAATTTCTCACCAGAAAAAATAAAGCCTTGTTTTTTAACCAGTTACAACCTTTTACCTGGTAATGCACATTTTAATTCTAAACGGAGCTGCTTACGAAAAAATTACAGAGTGAAAACCCAAGGAATTACATTAAAATACCCATTTTCCATCTAGCCCTAAAGATCAATCACATAGTCAAAATATGGGATGCTAACTGGAGTTATTAAAAATAGTACTCAGGTTTACACTTAGCTTCACAATGAGGAAATTGCCTTGGACAGAGAACTGCCTATAAGAGGCAAAATATGACTTAATGACGATTTCATTGTACTCAGGGCAACTGTCTGGCTTGGAAAAATGCCAGAGGAATGTACTGAAGGATATTTCCTCCTCCTCCTCCTCCTCCTCCTCCTCCTCCTCCTCCTCCTCCTCCTCCTCCTCCTCCTCCTCCTCCTCCTATTTTCTTAAACTCTCTTCGGTGCTAGGATTATTGCAGTGTAGATTACAAACAGTCATTAATGAAGCTGCACCCATGTTTGCAGATGGTGACCCCAAGTGTCCCTGGCCATCTCTCCTCTCTCAGTGGCACTGGCTATGTTTATTTTCTGTAGGACTCAGTCTGGACATTGGGGTCCCCATCGTCACCTCAAGCCCTTTCCTCCCTCCTCTCTCAGATGTAGTCTGTAAGCACAAGGCCACAGCAGACAAACCATGTTCTCTGCTAAGCACACAGGGCGGTGCTAAGGGAGGGCTTGGTGGACCCACTGGGAAGGCTGCCACCGACAGCTCACTGTTTCTGCTGTCCTCTCAGGCTGCTCTACCTTCTGACTTTATGTCCTTCTGGGCTACAGTTTATCCTGACCTAGCTATTGAAGCAATCCCATTCTTCTCTCTCTTCTTTTAATTCTCCCTCATCAGGAGTCTGCTTTTTTATACAGTCCTTTTGCCACTTTAATAGGATTCTCAGAGAGTTGAAGAATATTGCTCAAAACAGTAAACTTAATTCTATGTTTTATTAGCCAACGCCAAGCATTTGATCAAATGTTTAAGTTTTGTGCACACTAAAATAATGTTTATCACCTAAAATTAGATATAGAATATTATTTAAAAATAACATTTTCCTGGTTCATTTCACATGAAGGTAATTGTGGTTAAAATTTTAGTATATTCTTCTAAAAATTAATTGCTTTAAATGCTTCTATTAACAAGAAAAGTCTTTTTAACATTCACAGATTCTTTTTTATGCGTATGAGTGTGTTTGCCTATATGTATATCTGTGCATCACATGAGGACACCAGAGAGGATGCAGGGTCCCCTAGATGTGGAATCACAGATGGTTGTGGGGCAGCGTGTGAGTACTGAGCACCAAACCCAGGTCCTTTCAGACAGCAGCAAATCCCCTTGGGCATGGGGCCCACCTCTCTAGAGTCCACAACCTATTTAAACTGGTCCAGGATTAGGTCATGTTCTTGAGGGTGAGTAACAGTATTTTAGAGTTCCATCCTGACCCCAGAAGCTCATTTCTCAGCTGTCTGCAGGAGGATTCCTCTTGCAGTAGAATATCTTGATGGGCTCTGTGCTGATCATGTTGCCTTTGGTAACATTTGAATCTGATGAGTTCCAGGCTTTTCCAGACTTGGCGTCTTCCACAGGACAGGTGTGTAGATTTCGTCACCCTATACTGAAGCTACAGCTAGCAAGTGGAACATGTCACACTTATAACCCAGGCCTGTGGCATCTTCTGTCCTTCCTTCTTCATTCCCAGGGCCTGCCTCTCCTGGCATCACCAGCCTACCCCCCCCCCCATCTTACTCACAGGACATTTATCTTCTCAGGGTGCAAAAATGCCAATTCCCACTCCAGTCCTCTGCCATCTCCATTGACACTGTGGTGGTTAAGATTGACTGTCTCCTTACTGGATCTAGAATTGCTGAAGAGACAAGCCATTGGGCATGTGCGATGGTTAGTTTGACTAACAATGTTAACTTGAGTCATTAGAGAAGAGAGACTCTCAACTATCATATTGGCCAATAGGCAAGTCTATTGGGCATAATCTTAACTAATGATTGCTTTGGGAGGGCCCAGCCCACTGTGGGTGTTTCAATGGGCTGGTGGTGGTTCTGGGTTCTATCGGAAAGCAGTCTGAGCAAGCCATAAGGAACAATCCAGTAAGCAGCACCCATGCCTCACTTCTGTTCCAATTTTGGCTTTCTGACTTCTGCCTCGAGTTCCTACCCTGACTTCTCTCAGTGACTGGGTATGACCTGAGGGATGTTAGATAAACTCTTTCCTCCCAAGTTTCTTTTGGAGCTTTAATACAGCACTAGAAAAATGATTAGGATAGCATATCTGTGAGGAATTATGTAATTAGGTTAATCGAAAGGGGAAGAAGTGGCAAAGCATGGGCAGGGCCATTTCATGGGCTAGAATCCCGGATGAATGGAAAGGAAGAACTAAGTAGTAGAACTTATCTGCCTTGGCTCCATGACTCTAGGCGCAGTGGGGACATCTGCCTCCTACTCCTGCCACCACCATGCCTTCCACATCATGACAGACCTCATAGGCTAAATTAAAAGCATCCTTCCTTAAGTTTCTTAGGTCAGCTCTTCTTTAGCAGCAATGAAGAAAGCAACTAAAGCACTCAGTGAGCATTTACTAAGCTGTACTATGTCAGACAACATATAAAGCCAAGACTCAGAAACAAAAGCCTGCGACTTTGTGTGGTTGACACCCCTACACCCCAAGCTTTTGTCTTCACGTCCTGCCCCGTGACAGCACCAGTTCTATAAACTGGGGCAGAGAGTGGGGCTGTGGACAGCTTCCTAGTATCTTCTGTTGTGAAGACAGACAAGAATGTCTGTCTCTGAGATAAGATGGCCGTAGGCCTGTGGTTTCTTTTCCCAAATACTTAAGCACTGGGGGATTCAGGGGCACTGGCTTCTCTGGGTCTTGAGAAGCACTGACTCAGAAGCTCCAGTCACCATAACTGTTGCTAATTTAATGCTATTCTGGACAGAAGTCACTCCGGGCATTTGCTAAGCACAATTTACTGGCTAGGTGTCTTAGTCAGGGTTTCTACTGCTGTGAAGAGACACCATGACCATGTTAACTCTTATAAAAGGACAACATTTAATTGGGGCTGGCTTACAGTTCAGAGATTCAGTCCATTATTGTCATGACAGGAAGCATGGCAGCATGGAGGTAGACATGGTTCTAGAGAGGTAGCAGAGAGTTCTAAATCCAGATCAGGCAGGCAGCAGGAAGAGAGAGTAATGCTGGGTCTAGTTTGAGCTTCTGAAACCTCAAAGCCCAGCCCCCAGTTACACACTTCCTCCAACAAGGCCACACCCACTCCAACAAGGCCACACCCACTCCAACAAGGCCACACCTCCTAGTAATGCCACTCACTATGAGCCTGTGGGAGGGGGCATTTTCATTGAACCACCACACTAAGCTTTGTTCTTCATGGTTGGTTGGTGGGTCAGGTGGGGTTTGTTGGTTTTGTTGTTGTTTGTTTGTTTGTTTGTTTTTATAAGGTAGATTTTGAGGCAAGAAGTTTCAGAAAGAAAATTTTGGTTGGTAACAAAACAAAAATATTCAAACAAAAACATAAGACCATGGGACTAAATGCATCTTATGAATCTATAGCACAGTTTCCACTTTTCCATTGCCTTGTTCTACTTAATTACTTAGTGTTTCTGTTTTGAATCCTTGATCCAAACATTTCTCAGGAATTTGTTTTTAATAGCTGACTGAGCCAAATCCTCAGAGTGTATAACCCCACCAGACACCAAGGTGAAATAAACTCTGGCCCGTGTTTACATCTCCTTATCCGTATCTCACTGGGCTGTGTGGCATGTCCTACTGCTTTCAACATATGTTATTAAAAACAAAGAACACAGGCAGGCTTCCTGAGAGTATGTCTGCAGTCCAGGCTACAGGAGACAAGGACGTAGCTTCAAGTATGTGAAGAACATCCCTCGGAAATAGGAGAGCCGGATGTGCTGATCATGGCCTTCAGCAGATGTCTTTCTGGGAATCACTTAGTTGTACAAACTCCTCTGTCAAACATGCATGCCTGTAAGCCTATACACACCATGACTGTGCGTGTACATATGTACATATACCCTACATTTCGGTGTATTGATATACAATATATCGATATTGTATGCCTTCCCCAACATGCCACATAATCCCATAGGCTTTTATTCTCTTTACCAAGACAGCCAATCTTCCCCCTTTCGCTACCTGGATGGTCCCTATTTCCCCTTCATGTCCTATACTACATTAGTCATTTCTTCTGAGAACCTTTCTCTCACCAGCCTCCTCTTGCTCAGAACAGATTCTTCTTGCTTGGCATTCCCACCACCATCCTCATATGTCCCTTCCTGATAGATCACAGTCCCAGAAAGTAATTCGTACTCTGTTTGTGAATCTGAATGGCAGGTCTCCACTGTAGACGGTGGGACTCCTGAGGGTGAAGGTGAATCTGATCTCTTCCTTCTGCCTCCGAGCTCCAAGTACAGTCCCTGGCCTACAGTGTAGGTACTTGGGCCCTTTGAGGGTGCCCATCAATCATCCTGAAGTTCCCAAGCCCATTTTCTCTCATACGGCTTAATAATTTCTCCTCCGCTCTTCTCAAGCCCCCATCTCCTTTTTCTCAGCTTACTCTTTAAACCGATGATCGTTCCAATTCACTGGAGCAGAAGGCATCGATAAATGATTTCACAAGTCTCCCACCAAATCTGCCTTGTTCCCTGCATCAGTGCCCTTAGATTCCACCTTCCATCTAATTCCAGAGGGCAGAGTAGCCCTGCTTCAGAGAAAACCCATGCCTTTGTTTATGTGCTAGTCACATCCTCTCTCAATCACTGAGATACAGTATCCCAACATCCCCCAAACTTAGCAAAGCCAAGATAAAGAGAGGACTGTAGCAGAAAGGATCGGGAAGGAAAAGAGAAAAAGCTTGTTTTGTTGCACACCCAGCCTGGTGGAGGGGACTTGCTGTGCCTGGACTGAGGCTATTTCTGTGATGAGATATGAGCAAAGGACTTTTTAAAAGAACTCTCTGTAAATAAGTAAATCCCCAAGGGAAGCAGTCCCTCACAGGTCTGCAGAAGTAGGTTAGGAACTGGGAGTTTCAGGGAAAGGAAAAACATGCACAAGTTGTTCTCTCTCTCTCTCTCTTTCTCTCTCTCTCTCTCTCTCTCTCTCTCTCTCTCTCTCTCTCTCTCTCTCTCTCTCTCTCTCTCTCTCTGTGTGTGTGTGTGTGTGTGTGTGTGTGTTTGCTTGTGTATGCTCATATGCATGCATTGCTGTTTGGTTTATTTTTGAGGCTGCATCTCTCACCAGCCTGGAACTCGCTGATTGGTTATACTGAGTGGCCAGCAAAACCCAAGGATCCCCCTGTCTTTGACCCCCACCCCAGGCTGAGAATACAGAAGGGTGCCACTGTCCCTGGGTCTTCCTGATTGCAGAGCAAGCGTTTTATTGACTGAGCCATTTCCCCAACCCCTCAAGTTGATTTCCTTGGTTGTCTATTTGTTTCAAATGCTCCAGGCTCCAGCACCGAGCCTGTACCATCAGCTGCATCCGGCTCTTTCCACTTTTTCTCATTGCTACAACCCAATGCCTGGCACAAGCAAATCAAAGGGAGGAAAGATTTATTCTGCTCCTGGTTTCAGAGGATTTTTCACTCCTTAGCTACTTGGCCTCAATGTGACTGGACAGGGCACTACCGCTGTAGTGGGAGCCTTTAGTGAAAGAGCTTTACCTCCTTGATGACAGGAAACAGAGAAAGAAAGCAGGGGAGGACCCTGAATACCCAGGAGAGCCTTTACAAAGGACATGCTCCCACCACACAGTGATCTGTTTCTTCCAACTAGGCTCCAGTCCCCATCTAGAGACTAGGTTTTCAAAACATGAGCCTTGGAGGGGCAGGGGGAGGAGCAGGAATGTGGGAACACTTTCATATTCAAACTGTGGCATTAGGCCATACATTTGCACTACAATTTTGTGGAAACCTGGCAACTTCACTGACCATGAGCCTTTGGCCATGAGAAAATGGGATGCAGGGACTTTAGTTTACAATTGGCTGACCCAGGCTCTTGACCTCATTTACACAGAGGAAACCTGGGCTTCTGTCCAACTCAGTACCAAAGAATTTTCCTGTGAGGGTGTTGAATTTGGTTTCCGTTTTTTCATTTCTAGACACAGTTGGAGCTGATTCTAAAGTGTTTTTAGGAAGTCGGTTAAAACAGCGAGGCGTAGCTGCGACTCTTTCATGAAATTTCATCTTTTGTTTTGACCTTGCTTGTGCTTAGATACGGGAACTTGTGTGATGTGGCTGTGGGGTGTGGGGGGTGGTTTAAGTCGTCGCAATGCCCACCACAAGTCAGGAAACTCGGAGCCAAAGGTTCATTTCCTACTTTATTAAGCCAAGGACTGCCATTGAGTGTGTGACTGGGATAATATGACTCAGGTTAGAAACTGAGCCTATGAAATGTGTTTCCTGGCCAAGAGAACTAGATTTCAGTTGCCACCAGAGTTGAATAGAAAAATGCTCTCTTTTGCCTTCATTGATGCTATGACTTTTAGACTCACTGGGACGGTGAGACTGAATTGAAACATGGTGGCGTGGATCCTGGTTGTGGAGAACTAAGAGAGCCTTTGGGAATAATCACGTTGCAGTCTCAGCTCTGCGCATGCTCTGTGGCTGACCTTGGTCATCACACTTCGGCGGGTAGGCTTGGAAGAGAGACCTTTGCCGCCTCACACCCAGTAACAAGCTTTAAAAAAGAAAAGGAAAGAAAAACTCATTAGACAGTGGCTCACTGGATTTACTAACGGGACCCCCCTCGTCTGTGGATTCCTTCGTTTATCTAGGTCTTTGTGTCTTAGGGGATACTCTTTCACGGAGGCACCTCTGGGGGTAGCACGTTACAGTAGTAATTAAAACACATAAAACACAGCAAAGCAGCTCCTGAAGAAACAGCACAGATTATGTCTTGAAATACTGCTGAGCTAAGTCTTGAAATACTATAGCGGAAATCCTTTGGTAGCGGCACTCACCTCATCAGAGCACACGTATACAGAGACGAGCCCAGGGAAGGCTTTAAGGAATCATAACTAGAAAACTTGTGGTGACAGGAACTGGCTCAAATCTCCTCTTCCCAGCCTGGGCTATGCTCTAACTCACCTGTAGAACGGTTTGTTTTACAATTTGCCTTAATGTGTCTCTTTAGCCAGCGAGCATTTCAGAGGACTGAAAAGCCTCTTTCTTTCCCCGAGGCTGTAACTGGAGTTCTTCGTTGTCCATTACATGGCTTAAATGGCAGTTGATCATGCTTAAGTACTGGAAACAATCAGAGGGCTAAGGCCTCAGAGAACATTCTTCCAGCGGAGCAGAAAAACCCTTGTCGCGCATACCCCATTCCCACCCCTCACCCCTGACCCCTCAGCCTGGCATGGTTTCCTTAAATGGCACTGTGTCCTCTTTTGTCCTCTCCCGTGCTCTAAGCAAGGTCTGTGATTCTTAGCCTCCTGGGTCCCACTTGTCATTCTGGTGTAAGCTGTAACTTTAAAGAGTTAGAATTTATGTGCAGTTCAGAGAGCACGGGGAACTGCAGTTGTTGTTTAGTTGTTGTTTTCCTGGCTGGGGAGAGCTTGGAGAGCTACCAGCAGGGTATATACTGCACTCACTCATGGAGGACGATGCTGTCTGCAATTCAGGAGCCCTGCCGTAGGAAGCCCTTCTTGTTTGTCTAAAAGTGTCACTATTCACCCATTCTGGACAGAGTTCCCTCTCCCACTCCAGACAGACAGCCAACTATTCTAAGTGCTCTGTATTCATCGCACACCAGTACCTCTGCATGGGCTGATTTCGCTCTTCCAACTCCCCAACTCCTCCATCCCATTGAGATTCATGAATTGGTAACTGTTCCCTTCTCCATCTTACCCAGGTTACTAAGCATTGTTAACTACAAGCCCTATTTACTGTTTGACTCCATCTGTTACTATTAGTCTGGTGATCCATTTGTTTTGGGGCTCCATACAGAAGCACCTGCCAATGACAAGCAATTAACTAGAGGGGTTAAAGAGTATCTTTCCTGGCTTTAGAACTCTGCTCCCATTCCATACCTACCACTTTCTAAGTGAGTCACCCGAGTCTCGTTTTTCCTCATCTGTAAAATGGGGCTAACATGAGACACCACTTAAGCATTCACTGACAAGATCACTCATTCAGAAATGCTGACTTCCTGGGTTTTTTGTTTGTTTTTGGTTTTGTTTTGTTTTGTTTTGTTCTATGCCAAGAGGACATAGAACAAAGACCCGTTCCCTAGAGATTATATTGTCCTGAGTGTGATAGACAGGAATCAATTAAGATTTGTGATTTTAGGTGATGAGCTTTGCTAACTGTTGGGATAGAGAATGGTGAGGTGACAATGAGAACAAGAATCTATTCTTAGGAAGGACAATCTTCCTGGAAACCTTCTCCACAAGGAAGGTTTTAGCCGTCAAGTATAGATAGCAAAAAAAAATCTCTTCAAGGAGCCATGAAAGGGTAATAAATGGGAGAGACATGGGCTGCAAGAGAGATCAACAGGGGCTCCTTACACGGGAGCTGGTTAGCCAGGGCAGGTGCTGGGCTTCTCATAATGAGTTGGAAGACTCGGATGGAGTCTGATTCAAAACAGTAATGGGCACGTGTGTGAGCGGGAAGATGGACAAATGGCCTGCTGCTTAGAGGGTATTTTAAAGGCGACTCCATATATGTCCAAACGGCAAGTGCGGAACTGAGATGGGGAACTTAAAGGCTACAGAGAGACAGACCTAGACAGACAGAAACCACAGCCCACATGGGGCATGCACTCCTCACTTCAATATGACTGACTGCACTACAGACATCTGCTCTCAGATGACTAGTGGCAATCACTGTCTTGGGTTAATCTCAAGAACACAGGAAATGCACGTCTTCCTGACAAGATACCTGAGACTGACCCTCAGGTTACTCCTCCTGGCAGAGGAGAGACTGTTGGCTAGCAAGAGACAGTCAGCATGTTCGATCACAGCGTAAAACTTATTGGGGTTAGGGTGGGAATTGGGTGTGGTCACAGTTCTACAGATTGGCTACTAGTAAGTGTTGGCTCCTTTGTGGGGACCCAGAAAATGAGCCTTGGGGTAGCTGAGTGTTGGTAAGAGAAAAAGAAAATGGGGGTGTGAGAAAGTCCTAAGTTATTAAGGATATGTCACCACAGCCATGTCATGATGAGGAATGAGCCTGCCAGATAAGAGAAGCTTCCTCGTGCCACAGAAAGGAGTCGCCCCAGGTCCTCAAGTCAAAGGAGAGTTCTCTAGAACCGCTCCTAAAAATCCATACATAATTCCGCACCAAATGCTATGGAAGAGCAGCCCCCAAAGTCAGTGAGGCTCATTTCAAAGCCTCGTCTGCATGAGCATATTTAAACACTCCATTTTTGCTAGTGGAAATCTTTTGGGAGCACCGTGCTCTCTCTAACCACGAAGCTGTGATCATTCTGGAATTTCTCATCAAAGAGCAATCGCCGTGCTCAGTGAAGACTCTGTGCTGCGAGACAGAGGTCGGCTGAGGCCCTGAGCTAACTCCCCGCCCCACCCCTCCAGGTTCCCGCTGCTCTTTTCCCACACAGCTTCATATGTCTGATGAGATGCACACCCTACCCTGCCAAGAACGAACAGACGGGAAACCTCTGGCAATCCACAAGGCATGAGCATGGTGGCAGCTCAAGGTTTTCTTAGACCGCCTTTGAAAAACTTCCCGATTTCCTCCCGGAAACACTGTGAACCGGTAGTGTTTTCAGCACTTGCGAAGTCTTTAAAGGGCATCTCTGCTGCAGAAGAGAGTGGCAGGTTGAAGCCAGAACTTTCTCCATTACCATCACCAAGAGCACCTCTCCTGCCCCCCCCCACACACACACACACACTTCACTTCAATGGTCCTTTCCTACCAAGGGCACAGCTACAATGTAGCTAAAGTGCCTGAGGACAATCCATCTTGAACCAGCTAACTCTGCTGCTCTGAAAACCCGACTCCACGAGAAAGGTAAACGTTGTGGCAAGGTTGCCTTTGTGTGAGGTGGTGAGTGGCTCCTGCTTTGTCCTCAGGACCAAACATGTCCACGACCACCTCCTTCCTACCCACCAGAGCCCTCAATAGATACCCCAGCCTCTCAAGTCTCTGTTTTCTGTCTCACCACTCTTGTCTCCATACAGAAACTGTTTATCTAATGCTATGGAAAAGTTGGGAGATGGAACAGAGAATATAGAGAAGGATGGAATTCCCTTAAAGTGTTAGGCCTAAGCGGTAGGACAAGTTACACACTCTGACACCCTCAAGACTCCTGGAACCAGGTGTGACAACACCCTACAGTAAGTCACCTCCTTTGTCCGCAAGGTCTTTGTGGCTCAGGATGCCTCCTTATTCCAACTCCCTTATCCCACTGGTCTCATGCTTAGATGAGATTTTCCCAGCTCCATAGAGGACTTTCCCTTGTCCCCTGTGCCTTGTCCCCCACTAGACTCTGAATGTGCTATAAGATGAGCCAGATTTAGTATAAGCTCATGGCTTAGAAGAAGGACTCCGCAAGTATGGATGCTGGCTCTTCTCCCTTCTTAGCTGCTGTGCACCCTGAGCTGAGCTGCTTCACCTCTCTGTACCTCTGGCTCTGTCACTTATGTAATGAGGTTGATCACACCTACTGAGCAGGCCTCTTTTGGAAGCCTCCCCATGTTGGCCAGAGGGAAAGGCTGAGCCACGTCTAGCACATGGGCAATGCCTGTTATTGTTTTTTTTGCATTCTGAAACCTGTCACCTGCACTACGCTGCTCTTTCTCCAGGAACCAGCATGGTTCAAATATCCTGTGATGATCCTCCATCATCTACAGCTGGGATAAAGCAGCCTATGTAAACACAGGAGTCAAATGCTGAACAAGTTGAAGAACTGACCAAATGGTTAATTTATAAATAAATGGACCCTGGTAAGGACACAAAATGTAGCAGGGTATGGTAGCAGCAGCCCTGGGCTCTCAGACCGGTGTCTTGAAACTTGGGACCAGTCTCTGCTTAAGAACTATATGGCTTGATTCCATTCTCCAGAGTGGGACTGGACTTTGATTTCCAAAAGCTTGACCAGTATGTCTCCAGACTCCCCTGTACCTTGCACAAGTTTTAGAACGACTGGACCAGGCTAAAGGTAGAGACTGCCAAACACTGTTTTTCCATACCATCCCACACCCCATGCAAACTCATCCCATACATGCTTGTATGCACATGCACACACAAACTGAGAGATCTTCTAAATAACTCTCCATCCTCTTCTGCAAGCACAGAACCTCTGATACCTCTGACTCCCACACAGACCTTCACTCTGTGAGGAAGTGAAGAGCCCAGGCCACCACAGTGAGGACACTGGGCTCCTGGCTCCTGCCATCTCCCCAGCACATACGTGACAAGCATAGAATGGATCACCCTCTCCCTCCCCTTGCTCAAGCCAGGCTGGTTATAAAGTGTGATGGACCTGGTTAATTGTTTTGCCTGCATAAGCACATTTTGCTTCATCCATTTGTCAAGCTGAGGGGAGGGTTGTTTTATAAAAGGAGATTTAATTAAATGTTTTGTCCCAGCCTGGCCTTTCGCTTCCGCATCTGCATTACACTTGTGTCATATTTTCCCCAGAGGGCAGGAAAACAATTTAGTCAAAATGAAGGATCCATTGATTTACTATTGAAAAAGGAAATGCCAAGCTAACAACTCCCCTCTATAATTTCCTAGTGACCATAAGAGAGAACCCAGTGATTTAACTTAAAGGCTATGTGGTCCCCAGTCTACCTGGCTGTTATGTCTTCAGAGCACATGCTGCTAAGTTTACAGTCCTGCTCGATAGGAATTATTTCACCAACATCTGTTAGAGCTATTTTTCTTTGCTGAACAGAATAGATGTTTCTAGTTAGTAAAATCCTTTCATTGTTCCCACCTCCAGTTTGGTGACTGAGGTGAGGAGTCAGTTTTCCCGCCCCCGAAGACCCTAACAGTTGAGGTCACTGCCTGCTCCTGTCATCTGACCACAGCTCTCCCACAGGGTATAGAATTCAACTTGCCCTACTTTCCTGACTGCTAAGCTGCCTCAGGCCTCAACTGTTCTTCTAGCATGTATCCGATGCTTTCTGGGTTAAACCTTCAGATCCCTAGCTGAGACAATGTTCCTGTGTCTCAGAGGAAGCAGAATGTATTCATCATCTGATGGAACTGGATACAGCAGGCCCTTGCTGGTGTCCCCTGCCTCCTCCTGCCACCCTGGGTCCACTTATGGCTCTCATGGAATCTGAGTGTGTCTAGTCAAGAATGGGGGTAGTTCTGGAACCAACTTGCCTCTCTTTGAGGGAAGGGGAACTGTGAACAAAAGAGGAATATAAGACTAGAATCAGGACAAGGTGACTTGCTACATGAACACTTGTGACACCTCTGGGATCGTTAGTGTCCCTCCCAGCCTGACAGTCTGCCATTCACTCCCACCATTTATTGAGCACTTCCTGGAAGTCATTGTGGCCAGGACATCAGGGAGGAGCCTCAGAGTGCTGCTGACATGGGGTTCAGGAGTGGCAGAAGCCATTAGAATTGAGTCAAACAAACACAACATGATGATAGCAAGTTTCACCATGGAGACCTACTGTACTGCCCAGGGTGGAGAAAGAAGCAATCAGGTAGACCGATGCCACCGTGTCCTTCGTCCCAACTGAGGATGCTCATGTTCCTGTGACAAGAATATGATCCATTAGGAAACACAGCTGCTGACCTCTGAGTGGGAGCTGGTCAGCCAGGATTCATTTACACCTAACTGGTCACAAATTACAGTGTACAGAGAGGAAATGCTTTTGCTTTGCAGCGTTATATCAAGAACCATAGCCTCCCCCATTCCCCATCTCCATCTGCAGTGGGAAGAAGGCAAAGGAATGGTCCTTGCCTTCACTCTGCTTCGCCAGCTCATCTGACCAAACTGAAAGGAATGCACTGGAAGGTGACCATAAGTCACCTCTCGGCTCCCAGTGGACTGAGCAGGAGTTGGTGGGGACAGTTTTGAATTTTTAGCACTAACTGAAGACCTCGGGTTGCTTTATTATCATCTACTGTCAACTCCCTGGTCGCTTGCATCGGTTGCTTTGTCTGCTTGTTTATCTGTCTTGCCATTACTGGGGATTGGGCCTTGGACTGCATACATGCTATTCAAGCACTGGACCACTGAGTTGCATCCCACAGTAGTCTAGTTGCTGTGGGGGTAGTGATGGTCAGCCAGGCTCATTCCACTGCTAAACACTTTCATAGTAAATGTTGCCAGTAGTGGACCTGGCTCATGAGGAGTTAGGAGGAAGGATACAAAAGTGCACATGGACAGGGGCCATGGGCCAGCCCTGCCAGCAGCAAGACTCCTCCCCAGAGGAGGATTTTCTTATTGTCCTTGGCTTTTCAGCTGCTCTGGTCTTTCCTGTGCTCAGACTTCCTGTCGGTTAGCCCTTCCAGTATAGCACACGAGCACTGGGAGAAACTTGAAGGAGACTCCCACGGGAGACCTTGTTGGCATGGCACAATGAGGTGACTGGAGAGGAAAATGATAGGATGGTCAACCATGAGCTCTAGGGAATGGCAGGAGATGCTAATCTAATGAAATCTAAGCAAGAGGTCTTCCAGGACATCCTCCAAAGGTGTCCTTCTCTTCCTGCCCTCCCTCGTGCCCTCCCTCCCTTTCTTTCTTTCCTAAAATTCTACAGTTCTGCAGAGTCAGAACTGTATCCACTTTCACCATTGCATCATCTGCTTAATTCTCCAGGAAAGCCACCTTGAGAAAGGTTCTAGGCCTTGGCATGACCTTGAAATACTACTTTAATTAAGTGAAACAAAGTATGTGGAAGATATCATGGCTACAGTGTCCCTGATGCCTTATTATTTATTGTCTTCTTATTGGATCCACTTGAAAGATCAGAAAACAGGTCCTAAGAGACAAATGCTTATTCAAAGCCAGATTGGCAGTAAACTGTAGTGGATAGATCCTGCCCCCAAGTGCATCTGCAGCACATAGCCCCCTAGTGATGTGGAGAGGAAGTGAGAAGTCTTCCTTACTGAAAAGCTGTCACTCAAAAGTACAGAAGACTAAGGTCATTGGAATTCAGGGCCACTGAAGCTAAAATTTTAACATCACCTCTCTACTTACTCGTTGCTTTTAGTAAAATTTTCAGAGAGACTAATTCCAATGGCAAGAATATGCAGAGGTTCTCAAGATTTGGACATCAGGATAGGACAAGATACAGAGACATGAATAAGTAGAATATGAATTAATTGTTCTCTGGAGTATGTTTTAGAGTGAAATATCCTGTGTTATCCACTATTCTTGCTACCTGGTGCCTAAAGGGTTAGAAGACACCCCACTTGTATATTGTCAGCAGATCTCAATTCATCTGGCGAATGCTATAAATCAAGGGCCAGTGTGAAATTGGACACTAAATGTATTGGACGTTATTATAAAAAGAGAAATTGGATAATTTCTACTCATTTCTATCTGAAAATGAAAAACCGCCAGGGTAATGAATCTCCTTGATCCGCTGAAATGCCTCTCGGTTATAAAGTACTTTTCCATCAACGAGATAAGCCATCAAAACACACAATACAAATTATGCACAGTGATAGTTTTTGAATAACAGTAAATAGGCATCCCCTGTTGTTTAGACAGAAAATCTTCTAAAAGAAACAAGGGACGGACGAGCTGAAAGCTGCAAAGTGAAGAGGCGCTCTTGGTGGTGGGGACTTGGGATAAAAGAAAGGAGTCGTTGAAACTGTTAAGGAAACAGCTGACTCTCAATAAAGAAAAGAGCCAACCATCAAGATAGATTCCTATGACTGAGCCCAGGTCAAGTTGCTTAAGAAGGCTGATCAACTCAAAGGCTTCTCATCACCAGAGTCATTCTCTTTCTCTTTGTTAAGTGCAAAGAAAGGAAAGCTACACCATTTCCAAGGCTCTAACCACATATCCAGATCTAGTAAATGCTGCTGGTCTCATTAAAGGAGGGAGCCCAAGGCAAGAAATTGGCATCAGTTGGGATAAATTTTAGGCATGAGCATCCAGGTAGCCATCATTCTGGGGGAAAACTCTTCAAGGGCAAATTTCAGCAGAATTGTTAAAACCAAACAGATTCCCTTTTCTTTCTTTCTCTTTTCTTTTTTTCTTTCTTTTTTTTTTTTTTTTTTTTTGCATGAATTAAAGTTGTAATTTGTAATGAAAATGCTGTCTAGAAACCACTTTTTAAGCCTTTTCCCCTGAATTTGATAAGTTCCTATGTTCCTATAAACAGAACCAGTCCCATTTTGGCTGTTGGATAAATAACCACTCAAGTTGCAGGTCATCTGAGGGGCAGGTCGCAGTGCATACATCCCATGATAAGAGGATTCCCACACAGCAGGTACTCAAGACCATGCTAGTTTCACATAAAACTATCTACATATATAACAGATATGTGTGTGTCAAGTATGGTTCTGCGTACTTGAAATAAGTCACACAGCAAGAAAAGCAGTAAAGAAAGAGGAAAGGAGAGGACAAGGGAAGGGGAGGGAAGGGGAGGAAAGGGAAAAGAGGGGGGATAAAAGCTTGTCTTCAGGGTATTCACCGTAACAAGAGGAAATAAATCATAAGCACATTGTATGACAAATATGCAAATTATATACTAGATAAGTGAAGAAGAGATAGAGCAGAGTGGGTGGGGTGGGGTGGGGCTGGACACAGGGATAAGATTGTAAGATTCAGGATGTGCTCTGTATTAGGATGGACCGAGGGAAGCCTCAATGGGAAGATCTCTTGAAATAGACTGGAAAGTGGAGAAGAAAGGGCACGCTAGCTGAAGAAACTGCTTACACAAAGGTTATGGGCACCAGTGCCCCGGGAAGGTCCAGCCAGCATTGCTGGAGCCTTGGTGAGGAGTAGAGTGCCTGCGTTAGTGGAGAAAGAAAGAGTGTGGAGCTACACAGGGCCTGGTAAGACATTAGGACTGGGCCTTTAGCTGGAGACAAGTCATTTTGTGCTGGAGGGACACTCTGAGAAGAAGAGGACTGCCATCTATCTGGTGTTCCTCAGGGACGACTGTACTGTGATCTGCAGAGAGGCAAAGGTGGATGGAGGCTAGGAGGCCATGGCATGAATCTGGGCAAATCCAGAAACTACCCACATTCTGCATGTTGTCTCAGCACCGCAAACCCTGGATCCAAGGCAGGGTATGAGACTGTATCTTCCAGGAAGGCTCTCCCAGAGTTGTGACCTGTGTGTCCTTGAGAAAACTGCTCTAGACATGGGGAGCATATGAGATACGAAAGGGCTGAAGGTACCAGATGGTGGAAGCCTGGGATCTCAGGGCCACTGTTTGACATGAAGCCAGGAAATATCCAAATATATAGCCTAGCAAACGGGTCCTATTTGTCTTCTGCATTATGAAATCTGGAGAAAGCATCCCAGAACTGATACAGAAAGATGAGTGATAAAGGTATTAACTTGAACTCCTTCTCATACTCTTGGGCTGCTAGTCCTGGTCCTAAGAGAACTGCCACATGTACATTCAGAAGGAAAGATGGAGGGCAGGATGGAAGGAAGCAAGTCAGGGAGGGAGGGAAGAAGATGGGGAGAGGGGGGGAGACAGAGGAGTGCCTGGTCGTGCTGCTCATTTTTTCTAACCAGGAAACAAAAGCTCCCAGAAGCTTCCACCCAGCAGACTTGTGCTCAGGCTTGTCTGGCCCAGGCTGGTCACATGATCATCTATTCAGCAAAGGGGTGGCTCTGATGTGTCAGCCACCTACAGGGCTCATACAAGCCCATGGTCCACCTGCTGCAAGTGAAGTCAGTGCTTCCCCAGCAGACACTGTGGCTCTCCTAGCCTCCTTGACTCTTAGGAGTCGAGCTTGGTGCAGAGTGATGCTGACCGGCCCCTCCCCACTTCTGATGTCATTGTCTTGCTTCCTTCACATGGCCTTACATGGAAAAGGCTTCCAAGCTCTGCCTTTTCTACCAGTCTGTGAGCATCGTTGATTCAACAGGAGTCCATGTCCTGCACTGATCGTGCCACCATAGGTGTATCTGTGGAGAGGAGGTGTGTGTGTGTGTGTGTGTGTGTGTGTGTGTGTGTGTGTGAATGAGCCCAACTCAGTCAGTACCAATCGTTTAAGTTATGAGTCCCCAAGATGTGTGTGTTGGGAGGAACATGTGGCTGTGTATCAATAAACCACAATGTGAGCCAGCCAAGCTGGATTCAGTAGATTCAGCCTGCATTCTTGAATCCCAGGTGCCAACTGTCCTTCTGCCTTTGCTCTTTCCAAATCTGTTCACATAAAGGCTCAGGCGAAGTCATTAACCCTGAAGCACTAGTGTTTGAAAAAAACGTCCCGTCTTCCAAGTGTGTCTTTATTTTAATAGCTGCAAAGCTCCTGGGGCTCAACCCAAAGTGTGGCACCAGATTATATGTGCTTCATGTGTCTAGCTCTGCCATTAACTTCCCAGAGAATCCATGTATTTGAGGGTACAGCTTCTGCTTTGCAAAAGAACCAACGACCTTCCAGATCCTCCCTTCTCCTTTATGCTATGCAGTAAGGCAGACACATCTCAGCTCCCAATGAGCTGATGATTTCCAGGCTGATGGAAATACCTCCATTCTACTGCTTCCAAAACAGTGCTGGCAGGCAACCAACACTCCACAGGCTCATAAAGATGAACCATCTAAATGGTGGTGAGAAGGAAGTAGGAATGAACTCCTCCTTCCTCTCTGCAGACAGGCTCACTGGGCTTTACCTTCTGTCTGCCCTATTTCTTCCTCCTCTCTTCCTACTGTAAGACAGTCACTGTACCCTGGAGTCGACAGTCTTCCAAATACCACTACCTATACCATTTAACTCATTAAGTCACAAATGCAAAGGTGAGTCTGTTTTGAATGTTCCATTAATGTTGAGAGACCATAGCAAGAGAGCCTCCAAGATACACACCCAAGAAAAATATAGATGCTGTGTTTCCCAAGCTGATGCGGAACAAGTATAAAAGATGAAATATCAGGACCCAGGGCGTATGTCCCACGTATTCAAAGGCTTCTTACCCCTTGAAGCAGGGAGCTGAGCCGGATGAATGCCTTAAGTCCTGTCTCAGGTATTCTGAGACCACCATTCCCATCAGTCTCCTTCATCCCACTGTTTCCCCTTTTTGAGCACATAATGCCATTCTTGCTCAATGCCTTGCAAGTTGCTTTCCATCCAATTTTATCCAAAGATAGGGCGCAGGTAATAAACATGTTACTTTATAATTATTATGAATCACTTACTCCCCTATTAAAAAATGTCCACTGCATAGCAAGATTTATAGTTTTTGTTTGTTTGTTTGTTTGTTTGTTAGTTTGTTTTTTGAGACAGGGTTTCTCTGTATAGCTCTGGCTGTCCTGGAACTCACTTTGTAGACCAGGCTGGCCTCGAACTCAGAAATTCGCCTGCCTCTGCTTCCGGAGTGCTGGGATTAAAGGCATGTGCCACCACACCCGGCATAGAATCATATTTACGTATCTTAGAGTAACTCAATCCTCTGCCTAGCTCTCAGTCATCTGTCCATCCACCCACCCACTCACCCATCCATCCATCCATCCATCCATCTATCCATTTGTCCTCAATTATCATCTTTTTGTTTATCTTAATTTTTTTAATTACACAGCAAATACAGTAACACCATTTCTTCTATTTAGAGTGTGAGACCACATGAGCTGACAGGGTGACTTCAGTGTTACCAATACATAAAGCTTTGTAGTCACTCCCAACAGATGTGTTCTTGGCATTTAACCCAAGTCCCACTTTAGCCTGGCATGGAGTAATTTGTTGTGCTGATTGTCAGTCAGGATCTAAGGACATTGCTTTCCAATGTGTTTCTCATGAGTTGCCGTTTCAAATGAAATTTTGACTGATCTTTTAGCTAGCAGGAAAGATGTCACAGCACTACGATATCCTCATGACTGTACTATGCACCAGCTACCTTTGTTCCATGGCCATGGCCCAATCATCTAGGCTCATGGTGCTATTACTTGGGGAGAGGGGGACAGGGAGGTTTATAGTAGAAACCATGGATAGCATAATAGGAACTAACTCAGAAAGTCCTTGTAAGGGTTATAGGCATTAACCCGTGGTCATCACATACTGTTCATCACCTACACAACATTGAGAACAGAGCCTGCAACATGGTAACGTTATACCTAGCACAATGAGATCAAAGCACTTAGTCAGAAGTGAACAGAGCAAACAGGAGAGAAAGAGAGGAAGAAAATGAAGAATCGCTGAACTCTGGGCTTATTTTAAGAAAGGAAACTAATACATTTCTATAAGAGGCTCCTTCCACAACTGGATCAGCCTGGAAATTTCCATCGGCTTAATCATGAGGGGCCACCATGGTTCCACACCAGTGAGTGAATACAAAGGGGCTGATTAAAATATTTTCTTGAAGATAAAGTCTTTGCTACAACCTGAGCCAGTAAGCGCTAGTAAACAGATAATTACATTATAACATGTTTTTTTTAATTGTTAATTATAATAAAAGAAGCAACAACCCAACAATAATTTGCCAGTCTGTACATCTGTGAAGTTTAAATGGGAAAATTGCCTCTTGTCTCAGCAAGGATGTAATTGATTCTTGGGCACTTAACGATATAATACCAGTTGCTGTCTGCTCTTCTCTCTTCCTTCAAAGAGCTGACACCATTATGTCACTGATATAAATGGAATCTTGAAGGTGTATCAAAAAGTCTGTCTTTTGAGAGGATAAGGAAAAAAAAAAAAAAAAGCCACCGTGGCTCTTTGTTTGGAACAGGGCATATTCAAGTGGAGTGTACCCTTGGAACAAAGTCAGAGTTCGGCGGCAGCTGGAGTATTTTGTCCTGTCCAAAGGGCAGGGCAGCCTGTTTTGTTGGGTTAGAAATGGCCATTGTGAAGCCTATAAAATGTTTTGAAGTAACACTGTAAGGGACTGTTGAAGGGTGATGCAAAGGAGCCTTGTCAAGAGACCATCTGCTCTCGTGTCAGCTGAACCTAACTGGAAAAGTACACGGAGTTCTTGAGACAATTTGATCAGTAAAGACAAACTAAAACAGTACTCAACCAAAGATGCCTTGTAAGTTAGCCTCATAGCACATCCCCCAGGCACACACAGCTCTTAATGTTGCACTGTTACAGCTAATATCAAGGGTACAAGGGTAGAAAAGGCATAAACTCAAAGAATCAAGATCAAAGTGGATCTAGATTCCCTTTCCAACCAGAACATTGCTTTATGTGCCCTTTAAACTGTTCCACTTTTAATTGAATTAGTCATACTTGGTGGCAGATACCCTTTAATCCTTTGTCACAGGCTAGACTTGCATATTTTAAAACAGCTTAAGAGACATCTTGTCAATGAGATAATCACTTTTTCTTCAGTTCGGATTATCATAAACTAAATATTTTCACCCGATAGAATGAGTAAGTGTAGTCAAAAAGAAAAACCTAAAATGAAGCCAGGCCCTCATTGGGTCTCAAATGCATACTAACAGTAAACGCCATCTGGAGATTATAAACATAGCTGTTATTTCACATGCCCTCCATCTATAAAACCCCCCGGACATCTACCTGAATACTAGGATGAGCCATGCAGTGAGGAGACAGATAGTCTTGCCAGGCATACGCTGTGAGGAGAAATATATCCATTGAGCATTCTCAGAAAGCAAGCTAGAAGGCAGTTCTCAGAACTCACTGTAGAGCTCTTGATATTAAGCACTGTATGTTATCAGCTCACTGAAGTCCACAAAGCCACTATGCAGCTATGATTAACCCTGTTTTACAGACCAGAGAAGTAAGACACAAATAACCTGGCAAAATTTACTGTTGGGGCAGATAACTTTTTTTTCCGATCAAATCTTTGAAGGACAACAAATACAATCAATTTTCAACCAATTTTCAATACAATTCACAACCATTTTCCTTTCCCGTCGCTGAAACTCATTCAACTGATTATCATCACTTTCTAGGATGTCAAGGTGGTATGAATCTACTGAATGAAGACTGTGTTTGGTCAATTACTACACAACCACCCAAATCACTTGGGTTCTCCCAGTTCACTAATAATGCCATTTAGATCTACAGTGACAATTATGACCCTCAGGCTGGTCATGATTCTTTTGTCACTTTGTATCTGGAATTGTTCCTTCCTCTTTTATTACCTTTTAGAGCAATGATAATTTTTTTAAAACTACAGGCCAGGAGTTTGCAGGGGTCTGCATTTGGATGTGTTCAGTATTTTCTCATGGTTAGATGCATTATCATTAGCAGGGACATTCTCGATGTCACTCTGAGGTGGCATGTGTGCCATCGGGAGATATCCCACTACTGGTGTCTTTGCCTTGGTCACTTAATAAGGTAGTGTCACCCAGAATTCTCCACTGTAATGTCAGCCATTTACCCCATATAATTAGTCAGTGTTTTAGGGAAAGATCCTTTGAAGGTATTTGTTTATTTATGTCACCATAAACCCTGTGGGTTTGTCTGGTGGGTTGGAGAATATTACAGTTGTTATTTTGATGTTCAAAGTGTCTTCGATCTGGCCACCAGAAGCCTATTCCGCCTGCCTCTCTGTCACTAGAGTTCTCATCTTAGAGCATGTTTTTAAAAAATTAATTTGAACAGTAAGGCTTTTAAGGTTCATCTTGTACATTCCTTGCTGTGACCCTGGAATTAACGGCTTTCCCAAGGACCCTTATTTTATTTGCACGAAGAACCGCCCTTAGCAAGCCAAGACCTGTGTTTGAGTGTGGTCACTGCTGCTTCAGTCACCCTTCTAGGTAGAAATAGGACATGCTTGCATGGGTTCACGTTCATGCATGTGCATAAGGAAAATAATTTTCATGAAGATGCATGTTTATACCTGTTGTACCAGGGTGGCCTTTCTTTCTAGTCTTTCCATTTCCATATTCGGAACGCCATTCTTAGATAGTAAAAAACCAATAGCCTGCATTCTTAATGTACTCTCTAGGATCAGCATGTTTTTTTGTTTTTTTTTTTTAATCTCTAAAATGGTTATGGCTATAAAATATTTCAGGAGGCCATGAAGTGTAGCAGGCAGAACACAGGGCCAGGGCCAGCTACTGGATTCTCACTTGATATATAACCTTGAACAACTGACTAAACATCTCTGAACCTTGTTCCTTGGTCTTAAAAATGTGAATGATGCTTATCCCCATCTACCCCTGCAAGCTACCAGAGTGGCTGTGAGGTTTAAATGAATACAGAATGATTGCTCTGTACAGCATCTGGCAGATAGAACCAGTCAAATAAGAACCCCCCAAATATACATCCCCATGCTTCTTACCACAATGAGAAGTCATAATTATAAGACCTATCACCCCACTGAAGGGGAACAATAGAAAGCCCAACAAAAGTTAAAATGATCACATGATTTCTTAAGTGCTGGAGACAGCAGCTGGGCATCAAAAGTTGCAATTTTAGGGACTCCTCGTCCTTTCTGAGCATTTCCAGGGTAAAGTAGAAGCAAGAGGGGAGAAGATGCTCCAACAATAATGGATCCATTATTGAGGACATTCTGTCACGGAATTTCCATCATCATGTTTAGCTATGTAACTACACTTAGGGATACCTTTGAGTGACTGGATGCCTGTTAGCACCAAGAACATTCCAAAACTCATTGCTAATCCTTCCTATACCCCTTCAAGAAAGGTAGTACTTTGTCCATGTCATAAATCAGAAGCCTGAATCTTTCAAAGTAAATAAATAACTTCCTCAAGGCTATGCAGCCAGTCTCTAGTGCCAGCTTTCTTTCTGTCCAGTCCATGCCACGTACTGAGAATCACACAGGATGTACCCGGCCAGTTTATTAGAGGAATTCTGGACAGGTCCGTTTGAACAAAGAAACCAATTAAACTTGCTGAAAAGAAGCTCAGGACATGCTTTGTCCTGTTCCCAGCTTTCTCTACTCCCCGGTTCAGGAAATTGGAGAGCACAATGACTGGAGTCCTTGGTGTCTTGTTGCCATAGCATTCCTCCAGCCCAGCTGGATGAGCTGGCATCTGTGTAGGAACTAAAAAGACTCCAGAGCAACTGGAGTGAATCCAGCACCATAGACCCAACCCTTTTCTGTGCGTAGTTTCTTTCTTCTGGAGCCTTGCACACATGGGGTGTGTGTGCACCCTTGTCTGTTGGATGTATACATTGTTTGTTGAATGATTTGTTTCCCCAACTAAATATCAAGTTCTTGGGAGGCAAGGGAAGTCTTTGTCATCCTTGTCTTTTGCATAACAGCACAATACATCCCCCAAAATGTACTTGTTACCTGGGAGGACAGATGCATGGGACTGATAATTCATCCTTAGTGGTGCTTGGAAGGGGTTGAAAAGGGAGAGAGAGGCCAGTTAAGAGCTAAATGGGACATGCTATACATCTCCATAGCAAATAGTTTAGATAGAAATTTTTAGATACATTAGAGAAGCTTATGGGCACCAGGTATGGAGTTCAAGAATGGCCCTGGGGTAAGTCCTTCCTCTGGTCCTTACCTTCTGTGGAACCCTCAGAAAGCCACTTAAGCTTAAGTTCCACTTAAGTTTGATGAGGTAGCTATAAAAAATTGATACAGTCATAAACGTGAATTGCCTATAATATTATCTGGCACACAGTAGGTGCTTTGCAAGTACGGCATTACCTTCCACCCTTGCTTCCAAATAGGAAGATCCCAATGAGGTAATGAAAAGAAAATATCGTGCCCAAAGCCACATAAATGAAGAAACTCTCTTCTCCGTCCAAAGCATCCCACAAATTAAATTACCATAAACTGGCAATTTACACATTTAGTCCTAAGGGATCGGCCACAGAAATGAAAATGAAGCTGCCACAAGGTGAGAACTCAAATACATTTCCCTTCATCGTTAACACAGTGTGTAATGGGAAAATCAGCACAGTCACTGGGTGTGAAAGCAGACTTTGGCTCTCCTCGTGCACATCCCTTAAATGAGGGCTATCAGAAGAAGTCACTCCAAGCCTGCCCCCTGCCAAACTTAGGCAGCTGGGGGTGGAAAGAAGTTCACACCATCAGCCTGTTTGCACTTTACATCCGTTGTCTCAAGACTTAAATTGTCAGCAGATTACACAGCAGGCTTTCTACATTTGTCTATTAGGTTCATTTTCCCTCTTAGACGTCTAAATCCTTCCTTGCCTACCCTTCACAAAGCTTCCTAGGTGTCTTTCCTAACTTCCCAACCTGCTCAGAACAAGTCCTCAGATACAAACCCTCACTAGGCCTGCCGCCCAATTTTAGTTGCCCCTGCCTCTTCCTCCCAATATAGTCAAGAATGAATTTACTTTAGAAATAAGTGTTCTGGTCTGCATGTCTGTGCCTCTGCCCCAAGAGCTGCCTTGGGTCTCCTGTGGATAAGCTTGAGAATAAGAAGAAAAAAAATTGAGCCAACCCTATTTAGCATATGATTGATAGATAGATAGATAGATAGATAGATAGATAGATAGATAGATAGATACATATATATGTATACACATATATGAAATATGTCTTGATTTTTTTGATTCTCTTACAAGGTTGGTAATGGTATTGTCCCTACATTCTAAGCAAGGAAGCTAAGATGCAGAAAGTCTAAATTATCAGCCATGGGCCACAGTACTAGGAGGGGCTGAATCAGTTCTCCTCCCTAAAGACTGAGCCCTTTACCCCCCCACCCCACCCCCACAAGCCTCACCATGAGATGAAGACTGTAGAACAGATGAGAAAAAGATGGTCATAAAGCCGTCTCCACTCTAAAGAGACCCCCTTCTGGGTCTACTTTTTTTTTTTGAGGGAATGAGTAGAAATTGGAAGCTCCACAGAGCATAGGACAGGGCGCATTCAAAATTGAGAGACCCCAAACCCTAACATTCTTCCTCTGATATTTTCCCATTACCCCAGCATTTGTGATACTGGATCAAATGAGATACAATTCCTCCAGATACGGAGGCTCTCTGGGCCTTGAAGGTTGTTCTTGCATATGTTGGTAGTCAACTGGAGCGGCCACAACAAAACACCATAGGCAGGGTAATCCTAATCATGGACCACTTACCACTTCTATCTTATAGGTCTGAAGACTGAGAAGACCAGGAGCGAGCTCCTGGGGGTGGGGCAGGTAGCCACCTTCCCTCTGTACCTTCTCATGGTCTTCCCATCCCTCTATGCACACAGACAATTGGGGTAAAAGCTTCCTCACTTCCTCCTATTATAATGACACCAGTCCAGTTTGATCAGGACCCCTCCAATCTGGCCTCATTTACTCAAATTACCCTCTGAACAGCCTGTTTCCAAATGCAATCACACTGGAGGTTCATCTTGAAGTTGAGACAATTACAATTTCAGTGTGTTGCTCCAGCTTGGGAAGAACTTCCTTCTCTTTCCTCCCCCTCCTCCCTCCTCCTCCTCCTCCTCATCTTCCTCCTCTTCCTCTTTCTTCTCTGGAAGGTATTCCCTTCCTGAGCTTCAGATCCTGACCCTATTCACTCATATCTCCCATCCTTCAGCTTTCCCTTCCTTCCTTTCCTGTGTCACCATTACTTCCACTCAAATCAGACTGTGTGGCCAACACCAGCATCCCAACATGTTCTCCCACGTGTCAGTTGACTGAACAACCATCTCTTCTTTACCCTACCTAGCCTACTCTTCTCCAGCGAGGCTGCAAGTCCCAGGCAATAGGCACAAGCATGATGTCTCTTTCCCATTTAGCTTCTGTGAAGAAGTAGTCATCGGCAGCCTGAGGTGTGTTCTCATATGTCTATAGATGCACACACATACATATTGCAGATAGATAGTCAAATACATGTGTATAAATCACATGCATACACAAATAGACATCCACACCCATACATATGCATACAGGGTGGGAGGGGATTATAGGGGAAAAATTAGAATGTAGTTGATATTATGTGAAAGCCGAATTAAAAAAAAAAAAGAAGTTCAGGCTGAATCTTGCCTTTCTACTGAATACCGACTCTTCTACTTTCCAAGCTCCTGCTCTATATTTCGCCCTGGGTAAGTCACTGGTCCTTGCTCTTAAATGGTCATTTAGAGCAACAGAGTAAGTACTTAGAGAGATTTTTTTAAGGGGACAATAATCTTTGCACCAAGAGTGGTAGAGTTATAATTTTTTCACCCTAGAAAGGTTTCTTGGAACATATTGGCACACTTTTACAACAAGCATACACACATATACACATATACAGAAGAGAGAGGGGGCAACACAATACTGACTCTGTATTAATTAGTACTTTCAATATGACTTCCAGAGCAAGACTAAAAACATGCCTCTATACGCCCAGAAACTCCACGAGATGCTAGAGACTGGGGCACAGGCAGGAGTAGTCAGAAGCCTTTTCTTCACTCATCCCCATGGCAACGGGTCAAAGTAGGAGCTTCTCTCGTTCCTCAGCTTAGGTCCTGCTGCTGCCCACCCACAGCCTCAGTCACCTACGTCCGTCTGTAAGATGAGGAATCTGTATTCAGATTGAGTAGCATTAGCTGCACTCCACTCTCAAGCTGCCTTTGAAAAGGCAGCCCTGTCCTCAAGTGTGATGGTTTAATGGGAAATGTCCCACACAAGCCTGTATGTTGGAACACTTGGTTCAAGTTTATGAAACTATTTGAAGAGGTTTTGAACCATGAGGGCAGGAGGCAAAGATGCTGAGGTAGTCACCGGAAGTGGGTCTTGAGGTAGATTCAGCTTTGCAGCACTTCCGGCCTCATGCTTTCTGTTTCCTGATCCATGAAGATATGAAAAAGTGTGTCGCACACTCTAACCACCACGGGCAGAGCATTCCAACTGGCCTGCCTTTCCTTCTGGGATGGGCTGGGACTCATAAGTCAAGAGTTAGAAATAATATCTTCTTCCAAAGAGTTCTGTTGGATACTAGGTCAAAATGGCATATATATATATATATATATATATATATATATATATATATATATATATATATAAAACAAATCTTTCAAACATCCAATAGAATTGATCCTTTCTAAACTACAGAAGGTGCCAGCAGCACAGGTTTCTTCACCATTCATCTCTTCCACCATCCACCTGGGCCGGTCCTTGAAAAGCACAAACTCCTGGAGAAGTATTTACAAATCTTGTGGCTCATGGAAAAGGAGCCTTGGCCAGGCGGTGGTGGTACACGCCTTTAATCCCAGCACTTCGGAGGCAGAGGCAGGCAGATTTCTGAGTTTGAGGCCAGCCTGGTCTACAGAGTGAGTTCCAGGACAGTCAGGGCTACACAGAGAAACCCTGTCTCGAAAAAACAAACAAACACGAAAAGGACCCTCTTCATCAGCTCAGCTGTTGTGGCCAACCAGAGGACTGGCTGTTCCAACCCAGTTCCTCATGGTGTGGGAGGAAGCAAGAGGAAGATCTTCCTGGAGAGAGGGTTCATAAACTCTTGGATGCCAAGGATATCAGTCTGTCTTAGGAAGGACCAGCCGAGGCTCTGTGGCCCTGCCTCCCACTTATTGTTAGAAAAGCACAGGACTGGTCCAGCAATGTCTGCTGCAATTGATTTCCTGTGTCAGTTTAACACTGCAAAGAGGAGGCATCCATTTTGTATGATGTTGTGGGAAGAAGTAAGAAGATACAAGTAGAGAATGTTGTATTGAGTGCCACCATGGAAAAACAAACAGGAGGGGGGTATGAGGAAAGAAAAAAAAAACCAGTTGAGACTTCCTCATTGTATTAGTCAGGGTTCTCTAGAGTCACAGAACTATGTAGGGTAGTCTCTATATAATAAAGGAATTTATTGATGACTTACAGTCTACAGTCCAGCTCCCAACAATGGTCAGTAGCAGCTGTGAATGGAAGTCCAAGGATCTAGCAGTTTCTCAGCCCCACACAGCAAGCAGGCAAAGGAGAGGGAGAGGGACAGGGAGAGGGACAGGGACAGGGACAGGGACAGGGACAGGGACAGGGACAGGGAGAGAGAGAGAGAGTCTTCCTTCTTCCAATGTCCTTATGTAGGTCTCCAGCAGAAGGTGTAGCCCAGATTAAAGGTGTGTGCCACCACCTTAATCTGTCTTAATCTTCTGGAATTTATAGCCACTATGCCTCAAGATCTCCATACCATGATCCAGGTCAGAAACTTGTATATCCCAGCCTCCAGATTAGGATCACTGGTGAGCCTTCCAATTCTGGATTGTAGTTCGTTCCAGATATAGTCAAGTTGACAACCAGGAATAGCCACTACACTCATCTTCTAAAAGGCAGCATCTTAATGGTAGAATGACAAGGAGACTTCTTTTTGCAGGGCATCTGTCCATAGTCACAGTGGAGGGGGCAGCACAGCATGGCTTTGGAGAAAGGGAAGAGTCTGGGATGGTGAGAAGCAGAGGCCAGAGCTTGCGCTGGTGGATCCATCCTGAAGTAGGACTCATCTCAGAGGCTTAAGGCATAGATGGTTTGCCCTGGGAAATGGGGAGTTACTGGGGGTGCTAAGACCTCATGAAATAGAGAAACACTGGAGACACTAGAGGATGCAGCAAGAGGCCTTTTCCATTTAAGTCAACAAAAGTGAGATCAGCTGCAGAATCTAAAGGACCCAAAAGGGCCTTATGAGTTGAGGGGCGCTAGGTTCCAAGGTAACCAGCAACACCTTCCTGGCCACAGAGGAGCAACACTCTTTCTCCTTATAGTGGAAGTCTCCTCTCATATGGGTCTGAAAGAACCTATCCATCTCCCTTAGAAAGGGCCTCTTCTTTGAATTTGAAGAGGTCATACTCACTATGAGGGCTTTGTCGTGAGTCGGGGCTGTTCTAGTCCACTCTGTTGAAAAGGGGCTCCATCAGCTCCCTAAGCAGAAGCCACCAACATGGGCTATTCACATGCTACCTACTTCTGCTCTGCCTGATCAAATACCCCAGCTGGCCGAGCAGGGCACGCATTAAAGATGCCCACAAAATTGATTCGAGGGTGGAAATTTACAGTGATTGGGAAGGAGTCTGCAACCAGGAGAAATACCAGACTGAGCAACAAGAGCTGGCAGCTTCATTTATAGTTTAACTAGTGGAAAGAGAAAGAAGACATTAATAAAAGTAATTAAAACAAAGGTTATAATTAGAGCACAGGAAAGGCTTTCTGGAACAAAGAATGATATTTCTGAATTTAAAAAAAAAATCAGTAGACAAATTGGAAAAAAAAAGAATATTCACTGCTGAGAATAGAGTTCATTTTCTAAGAGACTGAGTTTAAGAAATATCTGAAGACAAGAAGAAATTGCCTTCAAATGGAAATCATGTGCAAAAAGAAAAGGAATTTGAGATAAATTCAAAGAACAACCGCATTCACACCTGGCAAGCCAGAAAACAGGACTTAAGAACACGCTGAGAGCTATAAGCAAACAATGAAACAATAGAAATGTTCCCCAGGCTGAGAAATATTTGGTGTCTTAAAGATCCAGGCACTCTTAGACAGGATTAATTAATGAAAATTAGCCTTTTGGGAGAACTTTGAGATGCTTAGATGTCAAAGATAGGCAGGATATTAGTTTTCTGTTGCCACACTAACGACGCCTGAGATGATAATCAACCTATAAGCCGGGGTTTGTTTGGGCTCATTGGTTTAGAATTAGCCATCTGTAACAGCTGGATGGGTTGGGTTGGGTCTGTGACAACACTGTGGTGGGAACATGTGGTTGAGTAACATATGTGAAGTTAAAGAAGAGGAAGAGAAATGATCAGGGCCTCTACAGCCCCTTAGAGGATACTCCCTACCTAAAGACTTCCTATTGGGTCAGGCTTCTTAAAGTTTTCATCACTTCCCAATAACACAGCCCTGAGACCCAAGCCTTTAACAAATGCCCTCTGAGGCCCATTTCTGGTCCAAACTAGGCAGGAAATGAGTTTAATTTTAATGTGAAGACATAGTCACCTAAGAGACACAGCTCAGAGCACCACGCTTCTGGCTGTGCCCTGCTCACCCCAGATTTCTTAATGCTAGCCCTGGGCAATAGCTGGCATCTCAAGATGACAATTAAAAAATGTATAGGTTTAATATAGACTGCTCCCGGAAAAGTCCAGTGGCAGCTGCAGAGTAAGAGGCAAGGCTTAGCCTGCCCACCCCCTCCTCCGCTGCATCTCAGAGGGACTACCATCCTCAGAGACTGGGCCCAGGATGAGTAGGTAGAGAGACCAGGACATCAGCATTTGGTCTTCATTATTCTGCTCAAATGCCCTACTTGGGAAATTATCGAGCCTCTCAAGAGATGTGTCCCTTAAGTATTTAAACACCGTCTCAGTGGTAGCTCAATGACTATTCAATACAACGTGAGCATTCTACTTCAATTTATGTTTTCTTTTTCTTTGCCCTCTTCTGCCCCCAAACAGCCAAGAATTCTAGCCACACAGCACCAAGCAACTCAGATCTGAAAACAACAGCAACAACAACAACAACAACAACAACAACAACACACACACACACACAAACCAAAAACAAAAACAAAAACAAAAAACAAAACAAAACAAAAAAAGCCTCAGAATTTCCAATCAGGTATTTAATATCAAGATAACTCTTTTAATCAAACCCAGTAATGACTGTTCTGGCCTCTGTCCATGTCATGTCTCTGTGCAGCTTCCAGGAGAAACAGCAAGCCAGTTATAACATGCACTAGGCAGGGAAAGGAAAGCAGCAGAGTGGGAGCATGCTGGGAGCAGCATCTTCTAACTTGCACCTCTGCTTGAGCCATCTTGTTGTTCTCTTTTGTGCAGAAGACGGCTTTGCAGAGTAGAGCTGCTGATTCCTCTACCGCGGTAGGATGGGATGATGACTAAGTTGAAAATGCCCACCACTGGTACCTGATTTGGACTCAGCCTTTGTAGCGTGCTGCTTGGGGGCTTCGAAACAAAGCCTGGGACACTGACCTTGTTCTAGATTCCCAGGAGTCTATTGTTACCGCTTAGGAGTCTCACGTTCGTCTTTCCTATCCCAGCTCCTATGTCTGAGAATGTCGCACGGTCTACCAGAAAGGTGCCTCCCAGTTCAAACCTCAGAAGGACAGGTAATTCTCTTTAGGGCTGCCACTATTCAGTCCAAAGAAATGCAAGGCCATCCGCCATCTAACAATCGAAGCCTGTGAGCTCTGCTTTGAGTTAATCAACTTGGAGGTAACTGAAGACCTCTGGGGCCTGACCTCACATCCAAAGGAGCTCGATTCATACTCAGGGAAAATAAGGACCTTGGCATCCAAAGCAATCCTCTGAGCTGGTGACATAATCACTAGAGAAAACTGGTGTCCTTGAGTGCAGAACGAGCAAGCCTCCTTTGCAGGACAGATTGTCAAATCATATCAAGGCAGGAGTTCTTTTCATTCTCTTTTTTTATGCAGATCTTTTATAAAGCCATCCCCTGTTTGACCTGGCTGGTGACTCTCATTAGCAGTCCAAATAAAATGACAGCAAAGTGGCCCGAATCTTCTTCTTCTTTTTTTTTAAACTGTACTTCTCTTTGTAGAACTATTGAAAGTACCACTTTGGGGATTTAGGTGCAGTTTTTCTCTCTTGTCTACATGCTGACATTATTCTCCTCTGTGGTACTGGTGTCTTGTCTGTGGGCATTAGCAACTAAACTTTTAATAATGTTCCAGAGAAAGGGATCTGAGGACCTGACCTTCTGAAAAAAGAAGCACAGAACATTTGATCTAGAGGGTATCACTTGGTTTGGAAAAGACCCAAATACCTGAACGCAATGTTCCAAGTAGTGGCAACGAGGTCATTTCTTAAAGAACAGACTGCCATTGTATGTGGCTTTCACCTTAAAGCAGGAGCTGCTTGCTCACAGCTCCATACATGGATGAACATACTGTGATTAAATCTCCCTTTCCTCCCTCAGCTCTCTCCCACTACCTCTGAACCCTTTCCCAAGAAGTTCCCACCCACTTTTGTGACTTTTTCCTGTGTGTGTGTGTGTGTGTGTGTGTGTGTGTGTGTCTTTGTCCATCCCACTGTAATTAATTAGGGTCACCTGCATGAACATGTTTGGGGAAGGGGCGGGGTTTGTATTTACCTGAGTAAGACCTTCTTAGCAGTATCTATGTCACTGAGAACTACCCAGCAGCCATTAACTGCCTATAGCGCCTCAAGGAGGGATGGGGCCCCGCGAGCCCCTCCCCCTATCCATGATGAGACTTTGATGAGTCTAGTCTTGGACACGTCTTCTGTGAGGGATGACAGCTGGGGTGTTCATGTGTGCAGTGACTGTCGTGTTCAAAAAACAGCCCTTCATGTCCCTCTTCCCCCATGCCCTGCCTCCCATTTCTTCTCAGCTCTTCCACAGTCGTCTCTGATCTTTGGAGGGAGATGTCTGGCTTAAAGCTGAGTGCCCCGTGGTCACTTATCCTTAGCATTTTGACCAGTTCCAAACCTTTACGCTAACTGCTGCCCACCGAGAGCAGAAGCTTCTCTGACCAATGTTGAGAGCAGCACCAATCTATGGATAACACGTATGTCAAAGGTAGTTTGGTATCATGTCCATTTAGCAAAGTACCAGTAGGCTTCTCTAGAGGGGTGCTTCTCAACCTCCCTAATGTTGCAACCCTTCCTCATATTTTTCTCACAAAATTATTTCACTGCTACTTCATATCTATAATTTTTCTACTGTTACGAATCAAAATGTAAATATCTGATGTGTAGGATATTTGATGTGCAACCCCCAAGTGGGTCATGACCCACAGGTTGAGAACCACTGCTCTGGCGCCTCTGAGCATCCAGCCAGGAACTTCTCCCTAGGTTTATTTAACCAGGTATAAATCCCCTCTTCTAGAGTGAACCTAACATTCAATCCAAAAGGAGCTGGCCATCTCACCAGCAGTCACCACTACCTCACCAGTGGTCACCACTACCTCACCAGTGGTCACATTTTGCCTGGCAGGTTGGTAGTGTAGCTCCCTGGTGTTTATAGCTGGGTAAGATCATTGATAGCTTTTTCTTTCCCAGCAGCCTGCTTACCCACTAGAAAAGCTAGCCAGCTGTGAAAGAACTTCCAACTCAATTCAAACTTTATTTCTCTACATCCCAAACCCAAGTATGTGATGTCTTCTTAGAACGGGGTCTTCACATCTACTCCTTTTGAGCAACCAAGAACAGTTACAGTAACCTGTATTATCTGGGGAGCCTGTATGGCGCCCCCTAACCAATCACTCATAAAGAAGGATCCCACACCCGGCACTGGGATTTTTGTTTAATAACCTACGGCTTTTGAGAGCAGTGCTAACCACACATTTAAGGTACCCCCCTCAGATTCTTTTTCAATTCTATTTTTAATTAGCTTCTATGATAGCAGGTGTCCATATGAGTGCTTTCCTACTTCCATTTGGGTTAAACATACAAACATGCCTTCTTCCCCTCATCCTCTACTCCTATCCTCACTAAACCTTACATGTCTGTAGGTCACAGTATTGCTATTGTCACCAGTATTGTTCCTGAACAGGACTCACAGACAGCATTGCCCTCCTTCTCACTGCACACTACTACTCTGCCTTAATGTAGAAACTGGGTCTTTAACTTCAGTTCCCTGATAACCCAAACATAGGCCAGAAGCATACATAGGACCTAAAATACAGAATCTCGAGACCTGCCAACAACTACTACTAAAGTTTCTCTCCTTTCTATGCACAGTTCATATGTTGGAGCTTTGATCCTGATGTGTTTGTAGAGAGGGGGGCCCATGAGCAGGGAATGGAGGGTAAATAGGGAGATAAGGACAGGCTTCTAATATGATAGGATTAATGTCCTCATAAAAGACATCTTAGAACTCTCGGTTTCTGGAAATAAGTATGAAGGAAAGAGCATGTGAATACACACACACACACACACACACACACACACACACACACGGCAGCTGGGAAGTCTCGCCAGGAACTGTTGGCTATCTTCTTCATCTTGGACTGCCTAGACCCTAGAATTCTGATAGCAGCTTTCTGTTACTTAAGCCATCTTATATGCTATGCCTTTTGTTCTGACAGACCATACTGAGAGCACCAATCTATGGATAACACATATGTCAAAGGTAGTTTGATATCATGTCCATTTAGCAAAGTACCAGTAGGCTTCTCTAGAGGGGTGCCTCTCTGATATATCTACTGATCCAGATTATTTATTCTAATAAGACCCTCTGGGGATGAGTTACATGTGACAGTTCAAGAAGCTTTCTGCTTCCGTTGACCTTGACCTTAAATCAGCAAGCTTCTTGCTTGTTCTGACCAACATTTTTCAATGGGAAAAAAAAAAAAAAACAAATAAACTTAAGCAGTATCCAGAATGTGACTTTACACTCTCTGGCTATAAAGGCCATTCTGAGTCTCAATTTACCATTCTCTGAGATAGAACCCATGGGCTGTAGCTAACAGTGAAAAGGTAGCAAGATGTGGTAGTGCACACCTTTAATCCTAGCATGTTGGAGGCAGAGACAGGTGGATTTCTGTGAGTTCTTGGCCAGCCTGCTCTACAGCATGAGTTCTAGGACAGCCAGGGCTATGTAGAGAGACCCTGTTCAAAAACAGACATACAGACAAAAAGTCGAAGTGCTGCTTTTAAAAATCCCCGTGCATCTGGAAGACTAGAAGTTGTACTTGCTTTACAGGAAAGGCCTACAAGTGTGTCACCGGTGATCATATGGTTCAAAAGTGACCTAAATGTATGGTTATTTGTATCATCCCATATGCTGTCTGGCCCAGGCATGGCACACATTGGTGTCCGATCTGCCTACTCAAGAGTCTATCACTTGTGGGGCTTTGTTGTGTAGAGCAACGCTTACGAAACCTTTTCAAAACACCTTGGTACTTTCCCACGTCTAGAAGTTGATAGCTATGCTGTATGTGGTTGTGGCCCCTCTCCAATTCACAGTGAGACTTAATCCCAATGCAACAATATGGAATGATGGGGCTTTTAGAAGGTGATGAAAGTCACAAAAGCTTCAACCTCCTGAATGGAGCTGTTGTTTAATCATATATATATATATATATATATATATATATATATATATATATATAGGCTTTGGATAGTAAACTGATCCTTCTGTTCCTCTATCACATGAAGCCACCACAACATCTTTATCCTCTGAAGGGTGTGCTGCATCCCTCAAAGGAGGTTCCTTCTAGCATCAGAGAGCAGCCCTCTCCCAATGCCTGTTACCACCTTGACCCAGTGCAGCAAAACTCAAGACCTGTGTAAAATAAGTCTGCTTCTAAGAAATCATTTAAGTTATGGAATTTTGAATTTTGTTATAGAAATACATACTATGACTGTGATAATGATAAATCAAAGCTTCTCTCTCCCTCTTTCTTTTGTATCAATAATATTTGGTAAGAATGTAAGTATGACCAGACTATGAGTAATAGGCGAATGTGTAATAATCTCCAAAAGATAATTACAAGTAGCAGTGGACATCGGACAGAGGATAGCCTGACAAGAAATACTCGATTAGATGGCCTGGTGCCAGAAAAGTACAGAGCTCATTCTAGAGTGGGAGAAATGGGCTTTGTCCTCACGGAGGGAAGTCAGAGCTAGCTCAGTTGGTTCTACCTGGCTGGGGACAGTGGGTGGGAATCTACAGTGAGCATGCTGATCCCCATAGCTTGGGTTTTAGTTTAAACTCCAGTTGGAACATTTCATCTTAGAATTCCCAGGGCTAGACATTTTTTCTTATGCCACTGTATGACTTTTACATATTGCCCAATCCTTCTCCAAGAGAGGTGCAGAGAGGCCTTGTGCCCACTGGACAGTTTTCTGTGTTTTTTTTTCCTGACTGTTATAAAGTATGGCTTACTGCAGAAGGTGGAGCTAAGGGAGTGTAGCCCTTTCTCTCCTCATCTATAAAGTCCAAGGTAACGGAAATGTCCCCTGAGGTAGCCATTCCTTCTTTGTCATCGCCGCTCTGTGTTTTTGAGCACCACAGAGAGCAGAATAGCATTCTCTACTGTGGCGCTCAGTTTTCTTTAGGTAATGAAGTTGTCAGCAGAGAAAATCCAAGAATTCATCAGATACCTTGTGTCTTTCAAAAAAAGCCTATGTTTTCAACAAATATCAGAGGCACAAAACATCCCAAATAGGAGTGCTTGTCTGATCTCTCAGTTTGTGCTCATTCTTCAGAAAGTCCATCAGCCGGGCTTGAGGGCTTATGCCTGTAATCCCAGCACTAGGAAGGCCAGATTCCGATGATCACTTAGAGTTCAAGGCTTGCTTGGTGCAACATAGTGAATTCCAGTTTAGCCCGGGCCACAGAGTGAGACCCTCTCTCAAAACTAAACATACACTCTAACACACACACACATGCATGCACACACACACACACACACACACACATGCACACAACACAATTGGGGGCTCACACACACACAAATGTAAAGCAGAGATTGGATCTGACCATGTTATACATGTATCATTACTGTCCCTATTTTTCCACTAATATTTGCTTCACTTCCTCATTGTATGCCTCTCATGTCCACACACTTTTGCACATGACTGCTTGTCCTCTGACCCGAAGCCAGGTCCACACATGTCCACTCGTCACAGTCCAGTGATCCCCTCACCCAAGCTCCACTGCTGCTAAAAGGCAAAGGGAGAAGCAAACTCAGTGAGCGCCTGTAGCTTTCTGGTCACCGTGTGTTGCAGAAGCTGCATCCGGGTGCATGAGACTCCCTCTGCAGACCAGGCTCTGTCACTCTATAGACACAGAAAGTAGGACTCCTGAATCCAGCAGCTTCTGTCTCCTACCACACAATTAGAAAGCACTGGGCCACGACTCAAATGGAACTGACCCTGGCTCCAAATCCTCCCAAGGCATTCTGCACGTGTAGTCAGTCTGTCTACGAGTAACATGCTCAACTCTAGAGTGTTTGGAGCACCTTTGTCTACAGGGCAGCACACTGAATCCAAGAATGTCCTCAGCTGTGCTGTGAGTTCAAGTTCTACATCAACGTTTAACTTTAGTGTAATGAAAAAGTCACCATTTAGTTCCAGTGCATTTTTATGTTTTTTTTTTTTTTATTTGAAGAACTTTTGTGAATAGTTTTCAGAGGTGAGAATCAATTTTCTTCAAACTGTAACTAAGAAGGTAAACATATCAACTGTACTTTGTATTCTGTTTTGATGATAGCTAGATGCCCTGTAGATCTGAAATGGGGAATAGCCCAGAGATCAATCAACTGATTATTACTATCGTGTATGAACCTGGGACACTTTCATTTTGCATATACTTATTCTACATTTCAAATACACCATTAAGAAATTTTAGCTGCTCCTTACTTCTGAGTGTTCTTTACATACTTGTATCATCGGGATGAGAAATTTAAATAACATTTATGGAATTTTAGATAACTCATAGCTTTGTTGAAGAAAAAAGAATAGGCTATCTTATTAGTTCTAGAGTACAAAACATTTTCAATTTTAGATGTATAAATAACAATTATTGAATCTAATTCAACATTTACCATTTACAAATCACATCAAGTGATTTGAACTAAAAAAACAACATAAAAATGAAAGGTGGGTGTGGCCTTTTGTAAGTATGGAATGGTCTAGATTCTTGCTTCACAGTATTTATTCTATAATAAGTTCTTCCTGAGGAATGGCTAATTGGACAAAAAGGCCACATTTCAGTTTTGCTTTAGAATTATATTGTGCACTCCTGGATTCTTATGTGTAAAATGCACCTGCAGAAGAATGACCTAAAATGATGTGACTCCTGTACAATCATTTGGACCACCATCCTCATAGTGGAGATGCCGGCTGCATCTTCGCCTCTGTTGTCTTATTTTTTCCCTAATAAATCTGAATGTGACTTTGTAAATTGTATTCTTTTTGCCTTAATAAATAAGAAATGAAATATTCTGAATTTTCAATTGTGTTCAAAGGAAGCTAAACACAGCCAGCAAAGAGTATTTCCCATCTCCTTTTGTACCTTCTGACAGGTGATAAAATACTTTGGGCAACATAAAAATAAAGCCAGAGAATAGTAAAATAGAGACAACTTACTTCACTATTGTATCTTCCCTTTGTGGTTTTGTAATAATTTGGTCTTTTATAAAATTGCTAAGAGAATAATGAAAATAATGGATAATAATGAAGTAATCCGTAGGATGATGACAAATTTTTCAAGATGTAAGAAAACCCAGATCACTCCAATTTTAGTGTGTATCTTACATTTCAAAAGAGTTCAGGAGACCTATGTGGTAATTATAAAGCAAAAACAGCACTGGGCTTTAATAGCTAAAATTTCTTTTTGTAGTCTGGAAGATTAATAGGAAGAATTTTTAAAAGCCATGGAATATTAATAATTACAAATAGAACTACTCAAAAGAAATGGAACTAAAATTAACTACAGTGGGCAGAGGAATAAGAATTAAAGTAACTGGTGAATATATCAGTTCATAACTGCATAGAAAATATTACTTAACATAAAACTAAGCTGATGAGACATCAACTCAACCAATATTGCAACAATCCTCCGTTAGGAGCTTGGTAGACCATCTCTAAACGAGAAAGGCATCGAGCTGGTGAAAATAATAACACGGTGGTTTCATCTCTACAGGTTGATCTGAAGTGTGTTGGAAATTCACAGGAATTTTTAAAAATTATAGTGGCATGTTTCACTGAACAGCAGCAAACAGCTGTTTCATATTCTTTATGAAGACATTTCACTCAAATATATCATGGAATTAACTATATTCCTTCTTCATGCCCTCCCACCTGCCCCTTCTTCCAGTCCATATCCCTCCCCTACATATTTGCACATGATCCATATGTGTGCTATGTGTGCATATGCATCTATGGAAACCCAAGCATTCATAAAGGGGAGAAAATGGGCAATGTTTGTCTTTCTGAATCTTTCTTTTTTGGTTCCTATAATCTCCAATTGCATCTGTTTTCCAAGAAACAACAAAATTTCATTCTTCTTCATGATGATACAAAGTATCATTTTGTATTTATATCACATTGCCTTTCTGTGTTGGCAGGCACACTGGCTGATTCTATAGCTCAGTTGTTGTGAATAATGAAAAAAAAAAAACCCAAAACAAAACAAACAAAAAAACCCAAAAAAACAAACAAACAAACAAAAAACTGTACAGATAAGTAACTGTGGTATGTACTCCTTTAAAGTTTGTTTACCAGAAAGTGGTATAGCTGGGTCATGTGATGGTTCTAGTTTTCATTTTTGGAGCAACCCCCATTGTTTTCCAAAATGGCTGGACTACATCACATTCCCACCCCACTTCCACATTCTCGCCAGCATTTGTTTTCGTTTCTATTACTAGAATTTTAACTTATTTGTTTTATTAATTATTATTAATGTGTGTATATGTGCATGCACATACACATGCATGTGCTCAAGTGTGTTTAGCCTGTGAAGGAGTGCTAGGGTCCAGCCGATAAGAGTTGGGGGTCGTCAAGGACTAGGGATACCTGGTAGGCTAATAAGAAAACACACAATTGAGATACAGTGCTGACAGGCTGGTATGTTGGCATGGGAGCCCTTGAACTTGGGAGTCAGGGTGTTCATCTGGACCTGACTCAGCCCCAGTCTTCTATTGAACTCATACAAGGAAATTCGGTTACAAAATTCGTAGGGGGTAGGTACATGCTTCTCTATTTTCCTGTGCCAGCATTTCCTTGTGACACAGAGTAGTACAGATTTAGAACAGAAAAAAAGAAAACTATACATTCTTAGACATAAAAATTTTACAGCAAGCACAATTTTTTGTATCTCCTGACCACCAGTCTCCAGTGAGGTTGTGGGGCAGCAGTATTACGGTTACAAAGTCAGTATCTTTCAGACACATGTGAGACAATATGGTTTCTTAAAAGAGCAAGCATATGACTGACCAGTCTTCATAATTTTTGGACCCCATCGGCCTGTCTCCAAAAACATCCTCACTCAACCTGTATGGAGAATTCCTAGGGGGATGCCACCATTGCCCCTAAATTCAAGGAAACCTAGAAATATCTCTTTCTAGGAGATATTTGTATATTATTCCATCCTCGATTCTGTATAATAAAAATAGGACATTTTTATTATACAGAATTGAGACTAAGACTGAGGGAAGAGCTGCAGAATTACTCATCTCTGCCTGTGGCTCTAGGTGACTTTCATTTCCACCTAGAGTGAGTGCCTGCAATATAGATTTCTCTTGAATTCATGAACATCCTTCAGTTGAATCAAACGGGCTTCTACTAGATCTTGCCAGGTCAGTAAATACCAGTTTAATCAAGGAAGGAAGGGGGAAAAAAAGGAATAGTAAATAGATAAAGAAGATAGTAAGTACTAAGAATAATTGCAGAAACGACATTACATGGTGCTTGCACCAAAGAAGCAGACCTTGAGGCCCCTCAGTACTCACACTGGGGCCTGCAAGAGAGACCATTGGCTTGCGCTCTGAAACATGGTCCCCCCCCCCCCGGCAGGTTTTTCTTCCTTGTTATCTGGGGTCCCAGGCCTCTGCAGCTTAATGTGGGGTGTCTCCAACAAAGGAGCATAGGCCTGACTTTGCCAGTGTACTAATGTGGGGAGTCCATTCCGCCTTTCCACCAGAAGTCACTAATCTTGGCCGCCACCTTCATACCCTGGGGAAGATGAAGCCTTCGTTGAGGAATGCCTTGGTCTGATTGGCCCGTGGAGACACCTGTGAGACACTTTCCACCCCAGTTTGGTTTGGATCTGTGTGTCACAGCAAAAGAGAGAAAACCAAGGCGGTCGGTCACTAGGCCACTTCTCCGCTGCTGTTATTTTATTTTATTTTTTCTGTTTGTTTAAATTATAGCCATTCTTACTGGCATGAGATGAATCTCAGTGTTGTTTAATTTGTGATTTGCTGATGCCCAGGGATATTAAGCTTTTGTTTTCCCGTTTGTTTACTGACCATATGCACTTCATCTGGTTTGGAGAACCATTCACTTGTCTATCTATTGACTCGTTTATCTATTGACTGAGTGCTTTGGCCTCTTTTGATATTTAGTTTTTGTGTTCTTTGTGTATTCTAAATGTCCATCCTCTGCTGGCTATGCAGCTGGCAAGGATGTACTTTCATTCTGCAAAATGTCTCTCCCCTCGCTTCCTACCTTTGCTGTCTAGGAGGAGTTTCATGTAACTCCACTTGTGACTACTTCTTGGGCTATCGGAGTCCTTTGCAGAAAGTCCTTGCTTATGTCTGTGTAAATGTAAGTATCTCCAACAATTCTCCAGTTTGCAGTCTTTGATCCATTTCAATGTTTTGTTTTTTTTTTTTCCAGTGCAGGTCCAAATATGGGAATCCAGCTTCATTCTTCCTACTCCTTTCCCCAACACCATTTGTTTAAGAAGGCTGCGTCTTCTCTACTGTTTGTTTTTTGGAACCTTTATTAAGAATCAAGCATCTGCGAGTTCGACTCTGAGTCCTCTGTCCCATGCCACTGATCAGTGTGTTAGGACCACGCTGCTTCTGTTACTATGGCTCTGTGCTACAGCATGAACCTGGCATTGGGATGACTCCAACACGGTTCCTTTTGTTCAGGATTGCTTTGTGCAGTGTCCTTTGTGCTTCCACAGACGTTTTAGAATTGTTTCCCCAATTCTGTGAAGAATGTCACAGTAATTTCAATAGGAATTGTGTTGAATCTGTAGATTGCTTTAGATAATACAGCCATTTTCCTCCTATTGGCTCTGCCAATCCATGAGTATTTGAGGTTTGCCTATTGTTTAAAAACAACAAAAGCACATGTATTTATTATTTCTGTGCAGAGGTCAGAGGACAATTCTGTGGCCCTTCCTTCACCCTTATGTGAGATCCTGAGAATAGGACTCGGGTGGTCATGCCCGAGCAGAAAGTGCCTTTCTTCTCTGAGACGTCTCTTCAGCCCTCTGATGTCCTACTCAATTTCTTTCACCAGTGTTTTGAAAGTTTTGCTGTGGAAGTCTCTCGCTTCCTTGGTTAGATTTGTTCTTCAGTGTTTTGTTTATTTTAAGCGGGGTCGTTTCTCTGATTTTTTTTTCTTGGCATGTTTGCTTTGTTAGACAGGAACGCCACTGATTTTGTGTATCGATTTTTGCATCCTGTTACTTTGCTGCAAGGGATACTGACTTCTGACAGGTTTTTGGTTGAGTCTTTAGTGTCTCCTATATACAGGATCATATTAACTAAGACTGGCATGATTTGACTTTTCCATCCTACGTTTATCCCTGATATTTCTTTGTCTCATCTCATTGCTCTAGCTAAAACTTCAGGGACTGTGTTGAGTAAGCGTAGAAAAACATGAATGTCTTCATCTCATTTCTGAATTGAGAGGAGATGCTTCCTCGGTTGTCGAATTTAGTATATCGGTGCTATGGTGTTGGCATATATAGGCTTCACTATGATGAGGCATGCTCTGCTTAGTTTCTTCTAGAAAGAAATTTGGGTTATTCATTGTATGTGAATGAGCCTGCACTGTATGTGTCTATGTCACATGGGTGCCTGGTGCCTGGGAAGGTTGGTCAGAAGAGAGTGTTAGAGGCCCTGGAGCTAAGTGATGAATGGCTGTGAGCTGCCATGTGGTACTGACAGCTCAGTCCAGGTCTTCTGTAAGAGCACCAAGTACTCTTAACCACTGAGCAGAATCTCCAGGCCCCCCTTCCTAGTTTCTTCAGGACTTCTGTCATGAAGGGATGTTGGACCTCACCAAAGAAAACCACTTTATTACAACTATTAAGATGACCATGTAATTTCTGTCCTTGTACTTAAGGGGCACATCACACTTATTCATCTGCATAGGTAGAAGCATTCTTGTATCCCTGAAAGTAAGCCAATTTAATGATGGTTGATGAATTTTGCGTATTCTTTTAATTTTATTTTATGCACATGGATGCTTGCATGCATAGGCTTGTGGTACCACTTGTGTGCCTCACTTGACTGAGGCCAGATGCGAGCACCAGATCCCCTAGGACTAGAGTTACAGATAGTTGCAAGCAAACCTGTTGATGGTAAGTACTGAATGTGTATCCTCTGGAAGAGCAATCAGTACTCTTAGCAGCTGAGCCATCCCTACGCACCCCTCTTACAAGTATTGTTAAAGTCAATTGTCAAATGTACTATTTAGAATGTTTGTGACTACAATCATCGTGAGCTTGGCTTGCAATTTTCATCTTTTTAACCATTTATCTAGTTTTGAAATCAAGTTAATAATGGCTTTGTAAAATGAGGTTGGTAACACTCCTTCCCTTTCCAATCTATGGAATCATTTGAGGAGCCATGGAGTTAATGTTTATTTGAAGGACTGGTAGAACTCAGCAGTGAATCTATCTGGTTGTAGACAGTTTTTTTAGTTGGGAGATTTTTCCTTATGCCTTTGATTGCTTGCTGTAGTCCCTTTAAGTTGTTTCTATCCTCTAGGTTTAAGTTTGGTAAGTCATGTGTGTCTGGAAATTTATCCAGTTCTAGATTTGTCACTGTATTGGAATATAGGTTTTCAATGTATACTTGAATGATCTGAAGGTCACTGGTCTCAGTTACAATGTCCCCGTTTTCATTTCTTACTTATGTGATATCTCTCTCTCTCTCTCTCTCTCTCTCTCTCTCTCTCTCTCTCTGTGTGTGTGTGTGCGCGCGCGTGTATGTGTGCATGTGTATGTGTGTGTCTCTGTCTCTCCCCCCCCCCGCCCCTCACTATTTTGGTTAAAAGTTTAGAAGTTTAGCAATCTTGGTTCTCTCTTCAAATATCCTCTCTCTCTCTCTCTCTCTCTCTCTCTCTCTCTCTCTCTCTCTCTCTGTGTGTGTGTGTGTGTGTGTGTATCTCTCTGTGTCTCTGTCTCTACCCCCTCACTATTTTGGTTAAAAGTTTAGCAATCTTGGTTCTCTCTTCAAATATCCAACCTTTTATCTCATTGTTTCTTACATATTTTGTATTGTTCCTTTCATTTCCATGTCATTAATATATATATATATACCTGATCTTTATTGTCTCTTTTGATCTACTTAATTGAGGTTTGGAAGCAACAATGGTGACCCAGAGAGAAAGGAGCCTGACATAAACCCAAGATCTTTATCCCTACTGCTGCCCCACCCTGTCCTGCTCCAGGGTCCTAACAGTGCTTGCTATTGGCCAGACCATTCTAAGATCAAAGGTTAAAAGATAAGAGAACTCAGTTGATGCTATCCACATTGGTCAGGAGTGGAACCTAAGGGTACAAAGGGGATGATGAGTGAGAATGGTTTACAGGAATATACCAGAATATGTGAGAAGATGCAAGAGTAAGACAGCAGGACCCCAAGGATGCACAGGAAGGCATCCTTCTGTAGGGTGTGCAGATGTCCTCTGGGTACCCATATAACCCCATGGGTATCTTATTCCAAGTCTGATTTAATTACCAAGTGACTTGAAAGTTGTCTCCGATATGATTAAGAAAGAAGATGAACTACTTTCATCTATAAGCATGCACTGAATAGTTTGATAAAAATGTCAAAGTATGTCTTTTGACTTTTCCCCTCAATGACCTCTAAATATGCTAGCCGTACATAAAATAAACGGGGCTAGTAAACTGACAGGCAAGCGTTGCCAACAAACCCTGGGTTTTGACTATTTTATGAGTAAATGGCAGAGATCCCAAACTCACATTTCCACATCTTAACATTTATGATGTAGAGGTGTGTCATACAATTAATGGTGTACCAAATATAATCAGCAGCAATTTTTTTTTCTTGGAAGAACATAAAGTAATAGCATGCCTTGTAATTGATGTTATCTTTGGTTTAGTGAAAACCAGCAAAATTACTTTCAAGATGCACTAGCCAATTTTTCATGTTTCCCAAAATAGCCAGCAAACAACCATGGTCATGATCCATTTCCCACCAATCTCCCACGGATGGATAAGTAGAGGAAGGAAGAGCTGATCCGGGCTCACGTGGCTATTTACCTTCAGGATTCACATAGCGTGTCAGTTACAACATCGCTTCACATGCACCAGCTGCTTAAGCCGTCGTCATGGTCTTCTCAAGTGATGGGCTGCGAAAGCCTGAATGGAGCCTTAGCCATGAGCATCCACTTAACTCTCCTTAGCTCATTGCCTGCCAAATTGATGCTGATCCTGCTCCCATGCTGTGCATCTTCTGTGATCACGGTGATAATGTGAGAACCTGTTTTGCAGCAAGAGTCTCCCTACTCTCCTTCATCTTTTCTCATTTACTCTAACTTGACTTCCTAATAACATTTTCATCAGTTCTCGATTCACGTTCCTGATTTTAAACCATTGATTCTAACACCAAAGTGAATTCTTCAATGTTATTCTAGCGTGGAGCATGCATTCCTCAGTGTTTGGAGTCTGAATATTCAATTTCATGTCTGCAAGGTCAAGCCAGCGAGCGTGCACACTGACATCACGCTGAACAGCAGTTGGTTTGAACCAGAGAAAAGTATTATTTTGCTACTAATTTATGGTTTTCTGTTGATTTATTTTAATCCTGCTCAGCAAGACATGAAAATTATTTTCTTCTCTTCTGATGAGTCATGGCAGTAGCAGCTTCCTAACTTACCCATTATCTCTTCCTGTCAATTTCCTTTGTAAATTAAGATATTTATTCACTCTTAGCAAAAGTAAGGTTGTGTATTAAAATTACTTGTGACAACTCTTCTGGGGCTAAGGAAAAAGCTTTTTCATTTAAAGAGTAAACAAATATTTATGATGTATATGTGTACATATATCTCATAAATCTGAGTGTTAATTATTCATAACACCATGTGGTCTTATAAAGTGTTAACCAACTCAAAGGAAAATAAGATTGCAGTTTTTCCTCACTGAGAATATGGATCACAATCTACTTCTAATTATGGGCTTAAATACCGGTTTTGGCAGCCATTATTCATCCCAAAGCCATTTTAATTTCAATTTCAGTGATTTATTAGTGTTGGCGAAACAATCTTCTTTGGCTATTTTTTGTTTTAGGTCCACATGGTTCATAATGCAGTAACATCTGCAGGATGCTGGTGATGGATGGCCAGCAACTACAGACATCCTGGCACAAACTACCATAGAGCCCAGTTGCAAATGCTCTGTAATGGTGAACATAAAGAGATGACTTATAAACCCTTCCTTTTGTTGTTCTTAATAACTAGAATAGATGGTATCACGGTAACTTCAGATTTTTTTTTCCCCAGATTCATATACTTTATGTAGGGTATGGTATTGCCTAGTTGAGACTTTGCATGTTAGTGCGAGCTATCATGATGTTGTGTCTCGGGGCTTCGTTTGGAATCCTTTGCCTCTCTTACTCCGGCGCTCTGTGAGAACGTCTCCCAATAACTGTGGTGACCTTGAGATTTCGTTCTCACATTCTTCTGACTCGATCACTCAATCACTTGTACTTTGTTTGAACACAAGCCCAAGAATTACCTCAGGCAAGCCTTTACCTTTTTAAGCCTAATTTCCAAAGAGACACAGAAAACCTTATGCTGTGTTAAGGAAGGTTTAGACATTCGCACTGGCAGAGGGTTGTGATTTGAAGAAACTACTTTCTCAAAACCTGTCCCACTAAGGGGAAACTGATGTGGGGCAGAGGGTCCCAGGCAAAGTACTAGAATTTTACCTTCTGTATGGGATGATGTAAACTTTCACATGTGTATGTTCTGCTTAAACATCCATCAGTCTTGAAGCACTGTCACTTACCTCTAAGGATTCTTTCTAGGGCATCTCCAGACAAAAGAATCTCCTCATTGTCATGGGCTTTAATTGCATGAACTTTTCTTAGGTCACACTTAGAGGACCTTTAATACTCTCTAAGTACTTGTTTTATTTATGTGACCCTTTTGTAAAAGTCCACTGGATTTCTGCAGGTGGTTTTCAAAAAGATACAGTCTTTGCACTGCAAGAGCATGTAGCCATTCTAACTCCCTCCCCGGCTTTCGTGGCAGCTGGGAAACACCCAAGAGGAGATGCTCTTAGCTCTCCCTCCAGACCCACACTGTGCCCCAAGCATGGTATTGCAGGAGAGCCAGGACTAGACCACGGTTCTCTTTGCTGTTCTCTATAGCTAGGAGTGGCATGAAGTGGAAGAAAGATGCCCTTTCAAATTGTCTTCTATTCCTATCTGTTTGACTGGGAGGCAGTCACTTGGTTTTCAGGCATTAGGATTTCCACTTTTTCCCCAAAACGCCCAAAAGTCTAGGATTTATTTTTCTACCACTTTCAGTTTCCTACTGGCTCGTGATGCATGCTCCTATGACTATTTTATATTCAGTAATAAAATGTCTTTTTCCCATAGAACATGTTCAGCCTGACTTTGAGAAGACACCCCACCTGGTAACACACTAGAATTTAAACAAGCTAATCCACTTGAAAGGGTGGTTTTTCTGGGGATGTGCATTTGGCTCTGATAAATCCCTAATTGCTCAGGCAGGGCACCCACAGAGAAGCCAGAGGAAAGAAAGGCCAGCTGCCTTGCTAAGCTATTGCATCTGTCTTCCCACCGAAGGGTGTCAGTGCACTTGAGGCTTAGGTCAAAATAAATTAGTCTGCATAATCATTCTTAATCTGGTTTCTAACTGATCTTATCTGTAGTTTGAAATTAGCTTACCTCTTGGCAGAACTAAACACTCTGAACTTAAAGGAAGTTTTGCTAAACATGAAGCACAGGATGTATTTGTGTCTATGACGTGCACTTGTTTATTGAAGTTTACTCTTCAAAGACCATAATATTTTTAGCATCTCATACATCTCTCAACGGTAGTCCCAAGTTGGCAGATGGGTTTAAACCCTTGCCACATGGCTCAGCTCTGAAGGCAGAACACATCTTCTTTTCCCAGTCATTATACCCCCAAATTCTATTGCTGAATCCATTGGAATCTGAAGTCACAAAGAAAATCTGCTTTAGGACCAGGTGAGAAGTAGTGAGACACAACTGTAAGGTCAGAGACTTTTAAACAGAAAAGCAAGCGTACAAAGACCATTACCAATTGGCATAAGCACAACTCTATCTTCCAGGCACTTTCTGGGTGACAGGTTTTGGCTGGGATCCCTCGTAGGCCATATCCACAAAGCCATCTGGGACAGTTGCCATTCAAATATCCCATTGTGCTAAGAAAGAAACCGAACAGCTTCTTGTGTGGAGTCACACAAATAAGTGTTAATAAGTCTTCAGGATTATGTTGAATATGACAAATGCCTCTTTATAACGTGTCGTGGGCCAGCTCCAGTAAATTCTATCATCAGAGTATAACAAGCCAGACCCTCTTAGTCTTCTCAGCTTGACAGTGTTTTATGGAATTCACCCCAGTTCCATAATCTTTGGGAACAAACAAACAAACAAATAAAAAACAGATCTGGGCAGCTCAGGACAGCAAGGCAGAAATGTCACAATAGTCCCTTGATCCAGCCATGTTCAGTCTGATAACAGGACAAGCCCCAAGGTTTGGGAAGTATAGCCTAGAACGAGGGGGCCAATAGATAGGTCCATGCCAAGAAGGCAATTCTGTGCTAAGCAGCATCCTCAGACTTGTATAGCCTGGGGATGAGGACCACAATCATGGCATGTCCTTCATGTCTCGTGTGGAACCTCTCTTGTGTCTTCAACTTCATTTGCATATCTTCTGATGCTCCATATTCAGCACTGAGTCCACATTTGTCCTCTTTGAGGAGAAATGTCATGTTCTGTACCCAGTGACTGTCCAAGGGCCTTGCTGTAACGACATTGCACTATCACCCTTGGCTTTATAGGGAAAAGGAATTGTGGCTTTCCATGAATCCAAGCCCACACTATTTGGATACTATAATGTGGTCCTGACCTGTGTCATGCATATCAGTCCCGGCCAAAATTTTTCATACTCATTGCATATCTTTCCAGAAAATATTCACTTATCTCCAAGACTGCCTAATGATCAGTCCTCTGAGCCTCTTTCATAATGGCTTCTCTGTTGTCCTTAAGTTAGATATCCGAACTGATGTCAAATGCTGAACTTGGCACACCATGACAATTTCTAATCCACTGGCCTTATGTTTCAAGAAGCCACTAGCTATCCTGTTTCTTGTGTTTTCCCTGTTGGTCTGAACTTATCTTTCAGATAAGTAAAGAGCAAAAACCAGAAGGTAAAGAGCTAGCTTCTCCTGAGGTAATAATGTGGAGAGTGGACACTGTTCCACTGGAGCAGAAATGCTCTGACCTTATGAGCCTGAGCTTCAGTTTCACCTTTACAATATGATGTCACTCTGGGGAGACTCCCACCGATGCGCTCCCTCTTTAATATGGCTAGGAGGGAAGCAACCCTTCCAGGTGCCCTAAGCAGAAATTCAGAGACATATCTACATGTATCTGTCATATGTCCCTTCAGTATCCCAGCATGCTTAGCTACATATCTGAGATGTATCCCCTCTTCACCTGTGTCTTAAATTATACCCTACTGAATTCTTGGTTAAACCACTGAAGCTGTTCAGTAAATGACCGGCCTTTCCAGGACTCTCGCAACCACAAGACATAACCTTAGTGATCTTTCTAACATGTTTTCTTAAACACTGCATTCAATCAAGAGCCCCCATAACACTGTAGTGTCTTAAAGCAGCCCTGCCTGCAGTCTGGCTGTTCAGCACATTCCAACCTTCTTCTTCTTTTTTTTTTTTTCTGAGAGTATTTTTTTTATTAGATATTTTCTTTATTTACATTTCAAATGCTATCCCGAAAGTTCCCTATACCCCCCCCCAGGCCCTGCTCCCCTACCCACCCACTCCCACTTCTTGGCCCTGCCATTCCCCTGTGCTGGGTCATATAAAGTTTGCAAGACCAAGGGGCCTCTCTTCCCAATGATGGCCGACTAGGCCATCTTCTGCTACATATGCAGCTAGA
>NC_034599.1:88590361-88662677 GCF_900095145.1 Mus pahari
AGCCTCTTTGTTGGTACATTCCCACTGTCAGCCTCTTTGTTGGTACATTCCCACTGTCAGCCTCTTTATTGGTACGTTCTTTATTGGTATGCTATCCCGAAAGTTCACTTTATATGACATTCCAACCTTCTTAATGCTGCTGTGGCTTTGCTCAACCTTCTCTTCTTTTGCCACAAACCCCAGTTTCACTTTTCAGTATCCAGCTCTTCTATGTCCACGTGTGATGCTCCTCACGCCATACTGTTCTGTTCCTCCTCTCTGGATAGTCTCTTTTCTAATAGATCTTGGGCCAGTGATGGCAGCAATCCTATTATTGACCTTTGTATCTTAGCATCTATCATTTACAGAAAATCCATCCTTGGTCTTAACCTTAATTGTATTTATCACTTGATTTAAACCACATCAATTTCTCCCTAATAAGAAGAGCATAACTAATATCCTGCGACTGTTTCTTGGGTGGCAGCCAGTGTTTTGTGCACCTTATGCATTTGCTTATTTCTTCCTTGTTGAACTACTTAGTTTTTATTGTTAACTTGACACAAGCAAGAGCCTAATGGAAGAAGGAGCCCCAGTTGAGGAAAATTTGATCAGTTGATCAAGTTGGCCTGTGGCCATGTGTTTTGGGACTTGTCTTGATTATGTGGGAAGAGCTGGCTGACTATGGGCAGTGCCAACACTGGGGAGGAGGTCCTGTGTTGTATAAAATGCAACCTGAGCAAGCCATGGAGACCAAGCCAGTAAGCAGAACTCCTCTAGGTTCCTGCTCTGAGTTCTAACTCTGGCTTTCCTCAGTGAGGGATTAACCTGGGAGTGTAACTCAACTAAACCTTTTCCTCCCCAAATTGCTTTTAGCCATAGTGCTTACCAAAACAGCAGAAAGCAACCAAAAACATGTGTAATGGCCCATAAAATGGACCCCGCTTACTGCCATTTACAGTTGAGAAAATTAAGGTTTAAAGGGGTTACACAAGTGTTTGAGGGACCAGGGAGAGTGTAGGTGAAGGCATTGTCACACAAGCCTGGTGGTGTGTAGGTGAAGGCATTGTCGCACAAGCCTGGTGGCCTGAGTCTGACTCTAGGATACCATGTTAAGTTGGAAAGAGAGGACAACTCCACAATTGTCCTGTGACCTCTACATGCATGTCATGGCACATTCATCACCACCCCAACACACAAGCACATGTACACCATACTAATAAATAAAACTTTCAACATTGCAAATGCAATAAAGAAGAGATATCAGATTTGAAACCCTATGGCCCAAACTCTTTAATTTCATAATGAAATTAAAACTGAAATATATGTATATGTGTGTATATATGCACATAGATAGATAGATAGATAGATAGATAGATATCTATAATTGCTTCTGCCACTTAACTGTGATTTATTTTCTTGTCTCCCAAAATCAAGTTAAAATGTTTTAATTATTAAATTAGACTAATTTTAATCATCTGCAGACTCCAATGATATTTAATCAATGGGTGTGGGGAGCAGTGAGGTATAGAGCCAAACTGTAGTCCCCATTTAGTACCCTTAAGCCCACGTAAGAGTCCCCAGGCATTAGCCGATGCCTTTCACACTGCTCCATTGTCAAGCAATATTTATGTGTTCAATATCCAGTCACCCTTCTCTTACTGAGACTCCTTTTTAACACTGTACCATCAACTGCAGGTCTGGGAAGAAATGGTTTCTCCTTCACTTCTCAGCCCATCAGCAGTGGGCTCAAAAGAATCAAAAGAGTTCCTATGACGACTGGAATTCACATAATGAAACTAAGTCCTAGTAATATTTCACCGCCCCAAAGGTTCTAAGCGGTAAGAACTGGAAAGGAATTTTTTGGCTTTAATGGGAAAAGTGAACCTTTTGTTAGTCACTTCGCTTGCTTTCCTGCTAAGAAAAAAATCCAACTTTGAGGCATTCATTTGGCTACAGTTGGGTATGAGAGCATCCAGAAATTTTAATATGTCTAATAAAATCCACCAAAGAATGGAGGCGCACCGGGAAAGGAAGAGCATTATGGTCCACAAGAGATGCATTTGCTCTGAAAGTGGAGCTAGATGCTCGCTGTAAATGAGGAGCCCAGAGTGAGATGTTCGAGGGCACAGCTGGGAATATGTGCGGAGCTCACTTTCATTTCCATTTGAATACCACAGAGGAAGCGCTCCGCTCACTTAGAATTAAAAAGTACATCAAGAATGCAAAATGTCATATAAAATTTTAACCATAATTTTAGTTGCCTTTGAGTCCTTTACTGGTTTTTTGTCACTCCATTTTTAGATAATGCCTTGGCCTTCTGTGATGTGTGCACATCTGCTCTTGGCCTCCTCTCTCTGCAGCTACCTTTGCTTCAGCTCTACCTGCCTCCTGCACATCGTCTTTACTGTGAAGTCTTTTCTTTCTCTTCTGTGTGTTTCCATCTCACCTTCCTGATTTCTTCCTGATCAGCTTTCCCCCATTCTTCCTTTTGCTTGTTAGCTATCTTCCTTTGCTCTCACTCTATCATATTTATATTTAACCCCAACTGAGAAAAGCAGACAGAAATGATACCCAGTTGTGCATGGGCCTGTGGCTCAATGCGGCTGTTGATATAAATTCTGGGATGCCTTAGTGCAGGACCTAAGGGTTTGTCCAGAGACACAGGTAAGCAACAGGCATGGTAGGTCTGAACCCTGGTGCTTCTGACAAGAAATACTGATAATAAAAAAAAAATTAATGTCACCATCATCTGATAACATAGGGTTTCTCTGGGGAGCCTTGGCTGACCTGGAAATTACTCTGTAAACCAGGCTACCCTTAAACTCGTAGAGATCTGCCTGCCTCTGCCTCCAGAATGCTTCGATTAAAGGTGTGCACCGCCACCCCCAACTGCAGCTGATAACATTTAGAGCCTTCTATGCACTGGGTTTCTAAGCTAAACACTTTTTTATAATCACTCCATTAAGTCCCATTGTATTATTATTCCCTTTGTACTAATAAGGAAACTGGATAGAGACACTGTGCATGGTCCAGACCATGCATAATCAAAGTTAGACCTCTGTTTCAGAGCCTAGGCAGTATGGCTTCAGACAACCCCTCTTCACAGCTGGGTTTTACTGATACATCAACAGCTGAGAGTGGCCCTGGAGTCTCCGGGCTCCAGTAAGGGCTGGGAAACAATTCAGAGCTCTAGTTTGTCCTGTAGTGTCGCCTCAGTGTAGCCACACAGGTGAACAGAGGGTAAACCAAAGTCACCACAGACAAATCAAGGTAAACTCAGGGGTACACAGTAACTATACCAGGAGAAATGGTTTTCAGAGAGGGTGAAACTTTTAGGAGGGAATCTAAAGCCTATAAAGGCAGGGGAGCCATATCGACAGAAGAAAAGAGGTGAGCAAAGTTTGAAAGCTTGGGAAAGAAGGCAGGGCATCACAGATGCCCAGAGGCAGCCAATGTGGCCCAAACAACAAGCCTGGAGATTGGAGGGAAGAAGGAGGGTCATGAGAAAGGCATGAGTGAAGCAAGACATCGTTATAGCTCAGAGCCAGTCTCAGCTACCGGCTTAGGGATGAAGTCCAGATAACGAATAGACAGGAGGCATTAGTGAAGTCCAGATAACGGATAGACAGACAGGAGGCATGGGGTCAGATTGGCAGAAGGGAAACCCTGACACAGTGGGAGAAGTACCAAAGAATCTTGGGTATCGCTTACACAGGTTGCACTTGATTTCACTTGGGGATTCACGATGCACACACATGTGGGTATACACACACTGGGGTGACATCGTATCTTGTTTCTACAACCCCTTCCAAATCCATAGGGCGTAAGTGATCTTTAATGCATAAAAGTGAGTGGATGCAAGGTTATCCTGAAAATATGTTTCTTTCACATTCTGACTTGCTTCCTGAAACAGAGCAGTGAGTGATGCAGATGCAGGGAGAATGTTTGCATAGCCCTGGGGATGCTGTGTGAGTGTGCCATGCATGTCAATATCCATTATTACATACAACAATCAAGAAAAAGACAGAAAACTACCCTTAGAGACATTGGGGGAGGTTAAGCTGAGGCTGTACAAGGTGAGGTAAGAAGAACTGAGTGATTCGGTGAACCCTTCTCCGGTGTTTGCGATTTGTTATTATATAATAAACCTAAAAATAAAAACATGTCCAGCTTAATTATCGAGCTATTAGTCCCACTAAATAAAAAGTGGTGTTGCGGTGGGTGACATGACACAGAGAAAATATGCTAAAACATTATGGTTGCAGCCAGAAAATCAAGAGAGTCTAATTGGCAGATTTAAAAAATAATAATAGTAGTTAGGGGACATTTAATGTGGCCATAAAGAGGTTCACACACCTCTCAGAAATCATTATGAAGTGGCAAGCATTAGGTTTTATGGGACCAAGGGCAATACTGAGCCCTCTAGTTAAGAAGAGAACACCACAGCACCCTGTGTTTAAGGAGGCAAGAAGCCAAGCAATATATTTTGGCAAGATTTTTTTTTTTTAATCGAGAATGGCCAAAGTCTTGAAGTGTTTCTTATGCTATCCCCTCATGGCAGTTAACGACCCCGGTTTTTTTTTCCCTAAATTTTATTTTCATTAAACCAAACTAAATACCTCTGGAGCCGTTTCTATTTGCTCTCCCAGTGCTCACTCAGGCTGCCCCGAAGGTAAGTGGCTCTCAAGTGTTGCCTCCTGTCTTTTTTCTCCAGGCCACTTCAGATACCCACTCTGCTGTAGGCCAAGACCATCAGCAACGTGGCCGGAAACAGATCTCCTCCAGCCAGAAATGGTCTGAGGTGGAGCCCCGGCAGAGCGGTGTCTTGTTCCCACCCAGTCCTCTGAGATGGTTTGCACATGGGAAGCCAAAGTCCTTCATCAGCTGCCACCCATCCTTCCTCAGTTCCAGCAGGCTGCCTGAATAATTGGGATTCGAAGTGTCTGCTTTGATTGCTGTGGGGAGAAATGCGGAAATGCTGGTGAAAACCCTCAGTCCTGCCTCTTTTATAGCTGGGTTTCTTAGGAAAGCTCATCTCCGTTCTCTCCCGTGCTTCAAACAGAGCTCTAGAGAAAGGCCCCAAAGTGGTACAGCAATTGATGCTTGGGCATCTCCTTTCAATCTGCAGCCCACCAGGGTGCCCAGCAGCCCTGAGACAGGTTGCTTGAACCTTTGCTTGTTGAAATGGAGCCTCAAAGGAATTTCCTGCATGAGCAGGAAGAGACACTCTACCAATCGTCCTAGAGCCAGGAAAATGGGACAGCATGGACCAGACCGCCACACATGGAACCCCTGTGGCCACACACACTCTGTGGCCACTGTCTGCACCGGACTTGGTGGTGATGGTGGTTGGGAGGTCTTACCTTAATTCCTTTCTGCTCTCTCACCTCTTCCCCCACTCCAATCCCTTCTGTCTTCCCTTTCCTCTCCTTTTCTCCCTCTTACCTTTTCCATGCTTCTTCTTAGCACATCCCCTGCCCGCCCCACGCACACACACATATATAACGAGCATGTGCCCTTTTCTCCTTCTTAATAAAATAGTTGAAAAACTTTCCCCACTCGACTGTGAAGAATCAAATGCTAGTCCACTCGAAGCCCTCACCACCACCCTGAATGCCAAAGACGGAGACAATAAAGAGCTGCTCCTCTTGGGTGCTCAAGCGGGGTGTGCGGGGGGTGGGGGTGGGCACAACCTGTGCGCAGGGCATCCTGATTTGCAGGACTTTCAAACAGGTCTCCTTTTCACTGTCCTGTCTCCAGCTCATTGCTATGAGGGCTTCTAGCTCGCTCCTACTTCACCCCCAATCAGATGCCTGGAGGATGACTGAGGGATATTGGAGAGCAGCAGAGACTGATCTGTTAAAGGCAGCCTTTGCAGGGCTCTGCTGGAGCCTGACTTAAGTGGGGCCGCCCACTCACCAGCTTCCTCCCAGGCTCCCAGCCCCAACCCCCAACCCAAGGGGCTCACTGTATGGGAGAGGAAATGCAACCATCAGGGCCCCTCACTTGCTCTGGCTCCAGGGTCTGTGTTTCTGTAAGATCTGGGAGAGGAGTATGTTTTGAACACAGATTGAACTGCTGTTTTGTCTACTAAGCTCCCCACTCGCCCTCAGTCTTCTCTGATAGGATGGCTGTGGGCAACTGGGGATCCAACCCAGGAGCAGCTGGGGAGAACACGTATTTCATGCGCAGGGAGTGGGATCCATTTATAAGAGCCACCGTGACCTCTGTGTGTGCAAGTCCCTGCTGGTCGTCCTGGAGTAGGAAAAGCTTATAGAAACTTAGCGTAAAGGCTGCAATAAATGTAGACATATCCCTTGGCACCTGGCAGCAAAGGCCTGTGGGTATCGGGAGGGGTGAGCACAAGGAACGAGATACACAGAGCCAGAAGCAATTCTGGAAAATGAAAACTCAGTTCTCTTTGATGCCTGTCAAAATGGAGATGCGGAAATGTATTCAGTAAGGAGGCACGGGGAGAGATCAGTACACTGAACATTGTTTATGGAAATTGCATGACGTGAAATTTATCAGGAATCTTGCATTCGGCAGATTAGCATGACAGGGCTGCATGGAGCAAGCCGGTCTGGGTAAGAAAGCGTGCTTTGTTTCCTTCTGGTTATCAAGAAAGTCGGGCTTGGTAAGGAAGACTCCCCTCCTTTTCCATCCTCATGTAAAATCATTATCAGATACAGGGAAGCTCAAAGTGTGCAAGCAAATTTTACAGCACAGAAGGCGATTTTAGAGATGTGCCAGAACAGTCAATTAAAACGTTGTGATTGATGGTGATGTTGTTGTTGTTGTTGTTATTTTGTGAGATTGGTTGCAGCCTTACAAGATTTCTTATTTCTCCTTTTCTAGAGAACCTTTTCAGAACATTCCATATTTGTCTTTTATATTATTTCCTTAAAACNCCCCCCCCCCAAATTCTATAACGTTCAGACCCTGCACCTTCCCTGAGGATAACCCACACGAATCTGGGCAAGGCTCGGTTTTTCTCTGCATGAGAGAACCCTGCTCCAGGCTAGGGATCCATGATTCTGAGACAGTTTGCTCGGAGAATCCTGCGGGGTAACCCTGGTTTTGAGGCTACAGAGGCCTTTCTCGTGATGGTTCCTATCCCATGTTCTCAGGACCCTACTCCTGGACTGGAAACCAGAGGCGAGCGATGAACTGGTGTGCGTGCTCCATTTCTCCCGCTGTGCCGAGCCCAGCTGCGCGCGGTCTCCCTGTGATCAGTCTATTGGGGCTTCTATTTCTAAGGAAGCCACGTGGTTTTCTCACCAAACCTTTGCTCGCATTTTCCTTCTGTTTAGGTCACATGATGATTTGATTAATACTCAAGGTCTCATCCCCTCGGCAGAAGAGCACTTATGCTTACCTGCTTTTTTGTTTTTGTTTTTTAAACAGAGTTGGTGTGGACCTGGATGAAAGTCTGAAGGAAGAGCCCTCCTCACAGCAGGCAAGTTCCATAAAGTCATGGATAAAACATGGACGGCTCACCCATTCGTCTAGAGAACATAGCCAAGGGAGCTATTTCTAAAATGGGTTGCCTCTGCTGATAGTGCCTAGGAGTTCACAGTGTTGATTATGTTTAACATATGAATGCTCAGAACCAACTCACTGCCACTCTTGGGATATCAAGAATCCTGAAAACACAATATGGGATCTAGACTAGAACCCTAAGAATGAGCCTTCCCATGGTGCCTCCTGCCCAGCTGCTAGCCCATTGATCTCAGATCTCAAGTGAAGTCAATCAAAGCTTGTTCAGCACACAACAGATGGTCCTGTTTATCCTGAACAGCTTCTTCTTCATCAGATCTGGGTGTTCAGAAACCGTGAGACAGGCAAGAGACAGAGAAACAATTTAGGTGATCCATTCCTGTCCTAACTGAACAGCGTTATCTACAAAGACCCAAAAAGCCTTTGAGGAAATTGCTCAGAATAAAGTACTAATCCCTTGAGTAGAGGAAAATTGTTCTCCAACCCTAGTTTTGAATCTACCATCAAGGTAAGATCAGCCATCAGTGATATTGCCTTAGTCATTCCTTACTTGGTCACTCGCCTTAAAACAAATGGACCAATGTGTGGGAATCTACCTCATTTGCTGTAATCAGAAGTCTGTAGACATGATCAGAATAATGTGGCAAATACATGGCATTGCTTGGTAAACTGTGTTTTGATCGTGTTTGGATTTGAGGACAACCCCTGCTATTATAATAAGGGTTTCCCCCTCTTACCAACAATGTACCACAGCCAGCTGGCATTCCTAGGCAAGAGGCCACTTCCCTGGGTCAGACATAGAAAGAAGGAAGAGCCCTGCTGCACAGAGAAGGCTGAGGAATGAAGTTTGTAATGAGCATGACTTTGTGTTCTATGAACATGGTTACCACGTGTGTTCTGGGGCCATAGGTACTCTTTTCACGGACTGAATGCCCAGGGAACAGCATCAGTGTGGGACACAGCACAGCATGGCTGCCTGGACTATTAGGACTAGGGACCGTTTGATGACCTTAGAAACAGAATCAAAGCCCTCGCCTGGACTGTAATGAGTAGTGAGGAAGGTCTGGCTGTGGCTGAGTTTTCAGAAACATTTTCATCTACCATAGGTCAAATAATCTATTCTCCGACCTTGAAGCAAAACCTTCATCTAAACTCTGTCTTCTTCACGTATGTCTTTCTTTAGAAGACAGAATAAGAAAAGTCATCAAAGAAAATCCTTTGCCTTCCTCTAATGCCCTAAAATTTTATAATTGCATATAATTATTGGTAAAATTTCCTACTAGACTGAGTCATTTTTAATATAACACTTTAGAGTTCACCACTGTTAGTTCAGCAGTGACTCTTACCTGGGGATATTACCATAATGAAAGGTATTTTTTTTTTAGTTGTTTTAGAAATAAGTTTGTGCGAAATAGAAAATGAACATCATTTGACATTTGGGTCTTGGAAAAGTTTTCACATCTTGTAGTTTCACCTACCCTGTCTGTCCAAAGTGAATGATAATGATGTTTACCTCAGAAAGCTGTCACAAAAACAAACAAACCAAAAAACCCCACAAACTTAGGGTTAGGGCTGGGGAGATGGCTCAGTGGGTAAGGTGCTTGCTGTATAAGCAAGACGCCCTGAGCTCAGATCTCCAGCACCCATATAAAATCTGGACTTGGAGGTGCACAACTTTAATCACAGGGCTGGGTAGGGATGGGAACGGTTGATTGGCCAGCCGGCCTAGCTGAAACAAAGAGCTCTAGTTTCACTCTGAGTGGCAGGCTAAGAAAAACATTAGGCCAGAAAACAATAGAGAAAGATCTCCAGTATCAACTTCTGGCCTCCACATGCGTGCACATACACAAGCTAGCATGCTCAGATACACGTACATTTCACACACACACACACACACACACACACACACACCATTAAAACAAACCAAACTCAACTTATAAAAGATTTTAGACACTTCACCTCACTACATTAAAAAAAATTGGCTGTTTTAGATTTCAGTAGAAGAATAATTAGAACAGAAAGTAAACACACAGGAGTAAGGAGAATCCAAATCAACAGTTGCGGGGCCTCCATCCTTGCTGAACTCCAACTACAAATGAATATTCCAGTACTTAAAGGCACCAGGCAGAAAGAGGAAATAATCAGTCCTATAATAAATCCTTATCCTTAGGGGACACAAAGCTTAGCCCTACTCTGCTGGTGTGAAGAGTGGTACTTACTGTTTCTAACTGGATCTCCCCAGAGCTTCCTGCAGAGAGCAAAGAAGGGGCTCTCTCCACAGTTAAGCCACTCCCACTCTAAATTACAAGCTCCTGAAGGAGCCATTGTGGCTTACAAATAACTTTCAGGGGACTCTTCTGAGCATCCTTTCTCACCATGTTCTTTAGCTAGCAAAGCTAGAAAATGGCAAAACCCATTTCGGAAAGAGGTTGGAGTAATTGTTCCCTTAGTGTCGAGTACGCGAAGCAGTGGACTCCAACCAGAAGTAATTGGCCACGGGATGCATGCAGCTGCCATCTGACCTGGGCGAGGTGTGTTTGGTACTTTGTGAGCCTTTTGTCAAAATGCTCTCTGCTGTCCTTTTGCCTGGCAATGCCTTACTTGGCATCTATTGATGCCAAGCGTAAGTGAGTTTTAGCAAGACCATGTCCCTACTTACTTTGCATTTACTAAACCAGGTTTAAATGAACAAGATTATTATTTAGGATAATCTCTGCACTGGCTAACCACAACAGCAGTTCCTAATGAAAAGCTAAAAATGTTTAAACTACTTACAGTCATTCCTGACTATGCAGTCTCAGAGTCAATACTAAGCATGTATGATTAAATGCGGCTGCTTATAAAGGAATTCCCACCTTCTTAGCTTGTAGGGAACACCTTTGGGCTGTAAGCTTGAGGCACAGTTCCCTGTGCCATGCATGACAGCACATTCTTTATTATGCCAGGCTCAGAAACTTTGCAAAGCACGCTCCAAATGCAACCATTCAGCTGTAAATGCACACAGTTTGTGACTTTGCTGCTTTGAGAAGTGGGAGACACTGTATCTCTCACTCATTTTTGAAAAACAAATAGCACTTCCCTTCCTCGACCCCCAGATAGTTTTCCTTGTAATTGCTTCCCTGTTCTTGGAAGCGTGCCCTTGTGAGGTGGGTACTCTCTGAAGTACAACTCCTGCCTGTGATGTAAATTTCCAGCACTTAAGAGGACTCAGCGGGACTTCTCTTCCCTTTTCATCAGTCTGTCATAATCTTCCCATTGAATGCTGGCTATGGTTTTTAATACTATTCTAAGCATATTATATGCTTTATCCCAGTTTCAGAGATAACCCTGAACGGGTACTATATCATCCCATCTACAAACAAGGAAACTGTACACAGAAAAGCTAGATAACATGACCAAAGGCACAGAGAAGGCAAAGGTAGAATTTGAATCCAAGTCATTTGGTTCCAAAATATCCCATTTTACCAGATATGTATGCGTTCGTGTGAGTAGTCATTGACCCCACACCTGTCAAATATAAGCTCCATAATATGCAGAGAGTTCAACTATTACTATTTTGAAGTCCTTTCCTACTCAGAACTTCTGCTCCAAGGAGGAACACCTATCAGAAAAAGATAGTATGTAAAGGTTGTGAGTTCAGAAAAAAGATAAACGATAAAGCAGGTGAGGGGGTGGAGAAGGGAGCAGGGGTCATTGGCTATATAGGGCAGACCTAGGAAAGTACCATTTGATAGAAAACTGAAGCATGCAGAAGCAAGCCAAGTGAAAAGGAAGGCAGTGGTCCAGTCAGAGGGCACAGCAAGGATGCAGGCTCTGAGTCAGTGGACTGGTGTGAACGCAAGCAGAACCATGTGCAGGCCAATGTGGCTGGAGGTGAGTGGCCAAGGCAGAAGTAGATAGGTGAGCCAGCAGTGGTAAACGGGGCCAGTGCCTGAGCTGCAGGGGCGAGTTTTATCTTACTCTGCAGAAGACGGACATACCGGACAATTTCCCAATTTCAGAAGTTTTTCCTTTCTCCTAACCCCACTCTGTCAACTGTTACTTTCATCATTACTAACATAACTTTATTTTTAACACAGTGCTAGCCTCTGTAGGGTTTCTCTTAAATATTAGCTTGCGCTTTTCTATTACTTCCTGAAGGTCTGGTTGTCCATTCTGTGTGGGTGTGACCTTGGTGACTTGGTTCTGATTGCTATGGCACCAGACAGTTCAAGCCCAGCTGCAAAAGGTCCCAAGGAGTACAGAAGTATGCCTGCAATAACTGAGCAATGGGGATTTAAAGATGAGATTTCTCACCCAGAAAGACTCATGCTAAGCAAAGACACAAAGAAATGCCTGTCAAATATGAAGGACATAAGTACAATGAGCAAATGCTTGTCTGCCGAGTCTCCGAAGGCCACCACGCTGAATACCCTTGAAACCTGCAATTACTGGTGCAGAATAGAGGTATTTGTTCCTTGGCCCAAATGACACTTCTTATCACTGGTCCTCCAGAGCACAGAGACATAGGCAAGTTCATCAGGGGGAGTGACTAATTAGCTAAAGGTAGGGTCATTTGGTTCACTACCTACGGATTACTTTTCATTGTTTCTATTTTCAAATGGTCCTAATAAAATTGTCACAACAGAACAGTGAAGTCCACCTAGAGCTATCACACTCAGCAGTGAACATTCTCATGTACTCGTTTCATTTCTTGAGCCTTTACAGTTGGCATTGGTTTTCATGGGATGTAAATCCCACATGACACCCCACAAGTGTTTTAGGAATAGAATACTAGGCTCAGACATCGATATGGCCCAGATGAAAGTTTTTAATGCCATATTGTAACTAAAGCTATCTTGATTTAAAATATATATATGTATATCCCTAAGTGAATTCCTTGAGTTTTCCCTTGGCTGACACTGACATTTTTGTTTGTAACACTTACCTATGTCATACACATCCAAAGGCAAACTCCACACTAATGTGTTTACATTATAGGGCCAACGTCCACATGTTTTTCTTAGCAGCAGGTCCTTTAACTTCATGTTCTAGAAAGTAGGAATAACGCTGAGGAAGCAGAGGTGGTGGCAGTTACAACCTAAGGAGCAATTTTACACATTTTATATACAAGATAAATCATCTTTAATTTTTGCTTTGCCCAATCAGGATATCTATAATTGATATAAAACTCTGTAAAACTGAGAATATGAATGTTTAAAAATAAAAGGAATCCTCCCAAGATAACCAACCCAGGATGTGTTGAGCCAGGAGTGAGAACCAAAGCCACTCATCCTGACAGTCCTCCATGGGCACTTGTCTAGTCTGTATAAAGCCACCCTTACCATTGACATTGAAGCCAGTCACTTTGCCAGCGAGTCTAACTTGCCAGTTCTATCAAGAATATAAGCACATCTTCATTTCAAAGGCCTCGAGCATAGTCCTCATCCTCTGCTCGATTATCTCCACATGGAATCCTCCCCTTCTCCAATACCAACTATGCTAAAAGCCGTGTACCGTTGTCTAGGGAGTCATCTACACTCTACACAGTATGTCAACATTCAGTTACAATTGAGTATGCTCTACACCTCCCCACCCCATTATTCAATGCTTCTTAAATCCTCCTTACAAGAGCTGCCTGTCTAAAACTCTTGTTCCTGTGGAGGTCTAAAGGAGGAACATTCCATAAGGGACAAAATCTCAAAGGAAGGAAGATTCACAGTCTGTGTGATGAATAGAAATGATGCTGTTACAGCTGGAATAGCCATTGGGAACATTAAAGACTATGAATCTATAAGAGTTAGAGGCAGAAGCCAGCTTGTGTGATTTTCTGTCACCACATTATGCTGGATAACATAGTCAGAACCTAAGAAGTGTGTAACAGGAGTCCTTCTGTTGTGTGCTACTTTGGGAACACTATTCTACTGGCAAGGACAGAAAGCAAGAGTGTAAGGGAAAAGCATGTAATGTTTCTTGGGGCTAGCTTCACTTCTAATATTCTGGCACTGCTGCTACATTCTATTCCTCAGAGATAGTTCCAAGGACATCATAGAAAAGAGATAAATAGGCAACACTTCCTTGGTGAGAAGTACCACCAGGTATTATTGGAAATGTTACATGGTGAGAAATGAGAAATTTGGATCTTTTACATGATTGATCTGCCATATAGATCATTTGGACCATGGTAAAGAGTTTCCATTTTATAATAGATACCATTCTAATCTTTTGAACATGCATGGTTTTATATTATAGTTATGATTGGTCCATCTTTGTAAACATTCCTTGTGTACTTTAAAGATGTGTCTTCCAGCAACTGTTCCAATAGCACACGGAACAACTGCAGAATATAGTTGGTATAATATTACAGAGGTGTCAATCATTGGAGAGAGGATGTAGGTCAGTTGTGAAGTGCACGCCTACAGGCATGGATTCAATCTGTGGTGGTACACAAACTTGGAATTGTGTTACATGCTTGTAATTCTAGCGCCTAAGGGTTTGAGGCAGGAGGATTAAAAGTTCAAGGTCATCCTTGGCTACAATGAGAGTCTCACTCAAAATAAAAGGCTAGTTAAAGTCTTGTCTGAGAAAACATGAGTGCCTGGTCTCAGGTTCTCAGCAGCCACATAAACAAGCCAGCCACAGGGATATGTGTCTATAAACTCTGCTGCAGAAGCAGTGACAGGAGGGTTGCTGTCATTAGCCAGCCAGCCTAGATGAGTTTGTGAGCTCCACATTCATCGAGTCTCAGAACACAAGGTAGAGAGTTAAAGTCGTCAACTTCTGTCCTATTCGTGCATATATGCATACCTGAATGCACACGTTCCCACATGCACACATATGTATATGCACCAGACACATGCACACAAATGTCAACTATGTCAGGTTGATTCTTTGTTTTAATCTACCCACTGTGCCAGTTACTGGTGCAATTTGTACCCATTAGAGCCTTGCCTGGTTCTCCTTCAGAGTTTGGCCAATATTGCCTCATATACTTGAGAAATTCTACATATGCAGCTAGAGACACGAGCTCTGGGGGTATAGAACTCAGTTTAACACTTTGAAAATTGTATCCTCTTGCCTTCAAGCCTTTATTTTACATGAAACAGTAGAATTTATTTTATTTTCCTGAATGTCTTAGCTGTTCTGTGTCAAACTGACACATGTAGAGTCATGGGAGAGGAAAGAGCCTGAGTTGAGGAAAAGCCTCTGTGAGATCCAGCAACAAGGCATTTTCTTAATTAGTGATCAATGCGGGGGAGATCAACCCACTGTGGGTGGTGCCATCCCTAGGCTGGTGGTCCTGAGTGCTATAAGAAAGCAAGCTGAGCAAGCCAGTAATCAGCACCTTTTCGTAGTCCCTTCATCAGGTCTTGCCTCCAGGTTCCTGCCCTGCTTGAGTTCCTGTCTTGACTTACTTTGGTGATGAACAGCAATGTTGAAGTAGAAGAGTTTTGATAAAGTTTTTCATTGCAGCAATAGAAATCCTAATTAAAATACCAAACATAATTTGATCTGTTTTAATCTCATCTCTTTTAAGGTTTTTTTTTTTTTTTTTTTTTTAATTTTCAGTTTTAGAAGTCTGACTATGGTTTACTGTTCTTTAAATGTATCCTAATCCAGATTCACTGAGTTTCTTGGGTTTTTATGCAGATGTTCATAATCTAATTTATAAAATTGGATTACTGTCTTCTTAAATATCCTGCTTTCTGTGTTTGCTGTTCCTTCCATACATTCCAGTCATAGACTACACTAAGTCATACAATAAGCCACTTTATACATTTTTCTAATGACATATACGTACTTTCCTATTATTCAAATCTTATCTCACCATGTTCTATTAGTTGGGTGCTTTAATCTAAATCTCTTTTCAAGTTTACTACCAGTTTATTCTGTAGCATCCAGACAGCCATTGTGCCAATATAGTAGAGGTTTTTTTCCTAGATATTATACACCTTTTTCTAGGATCTGCTTGCTTCCTTTCTTTCTTTCTTTCTTTCTTTCTTTCTTTCTTTCTTTTATAGAACACATTTTTCTTCTTAGGTCTTTGTTTTTGTTATCTCAATTTATTTAAATTCTCCAGCATCTTTTACAGCTGTCTTAAAGCCTTTGCCTATTAATTCTAAGATCTGAGTTATTTCAAAGTTTGTTTCTATCAATGGCCAGTTTGGGTGTCTCATTATTGTCCCTACTCTATCTGTAGCTGCCAATTACCCAATCATTGAGTCCTGTTACATCTGTGATACCAGTCAGTCCACATGGCAAACCATTACATATTCTGAAAGTGATTTTGCATAGTGTCTTAATTAGGGTTTTACTGCTGTGAACAAACATCATGACCAAGACAGCTCTTATAAGGACAACATTTAATTGGGGCTGGCTTACAGGTTCAGAAATTCACTCCCTTATCATCAAGTCAGGAGCATGGCAGCATCCAGGCAGACATGGTACAGGAGGAGCTGAGAGTTCCACATCTTCATCTAAAGGTCACTAGGAGAAGACTGGTTTCCAGTCAGCTAGGATGAGGACCTCAAAGCCCACCCCCACAGTGACACACTTCCTCCAACAAGGTCACCCTTATTCCAACAAGGCCACAGCTCCTAATAGTGCCACTCCCTGGGGCAAACATATACAAACCATCACACATAGGGGAAAAGGATATTGTTTCTTTCACTTTGTTTTCAGCTGCATGCAGAATGCTGTATAAAGGACCCAAGAGTTCTAATGTGAGATCCTCAGCTTTAGTGTGGTGGTTGTGTTTCTGGGGATTAATATTTCAGGGGAGCTTGAGCTGAGACCTTGTTTTGTAAGATGTATCTTCCATTATGGTGTCCATGTGAATGTCATTAAGTAAAAGGGTCACCATACCAACTAAACCATTCTAAAAGTCAGACATCAGGGAAAAGTGCTATGAAGCAAGAACAGTGACATTCTGTGAACATCCACCCATCTTTAAGTTCAGCCATCTTTTTTTTTCTTTCTTTATTTGTCTTTGTCCTAAGTCTTCAGCTTTTAAAATGGTCATTTTGAACCCATGGTTAGTTTTTGATGTAGTGTTACGATGGAAAATAAACCTTCTACCTTAAAAATAAGTTATTTGGTAAAAAAAAAAAAAAAAAAAAAAAAAAAAAAACTTTGTAGATGAACTATGTCAATGCAGGCATCATCATTTATTACATTTTTCAATTCCCACCAGTGCCTTTTATATCTAGATTCACAACAGAGGATGCTCTAGTTAGTATACATTAACCACTGTTCCATGATGGCTTAAAATACCATGTATTTATTAGCTCAAAGGTTTTATGGCTCAAGAGTTTGGAAGCAACTTAACTGAGTGTTTCCACTTACGGTCTGCCATGAGGTTCCAGACAAAATGTCAGCTGGAATGACTGTCTCTGGATGACTTGCCTAGATCCAGAATATGCATATCTCTGTTGGTAGAAGCCCTTGGTTCCTTGCTATCTATAACAAGACTCCATGGTAACCCATTGAGCACTCCATAGACCTGCTACCAAGCCATCACTTGGAAGACAGCTTTGTAGAGCAGGCAATCCAAGAAAGAAAGCAAAGAGAAAGTCCTGGTGCCTTTTGATGACCTCATTTAGAGTGTGACATATCATCACATCACTTGTATACTACATTTTATTCCTTAGATATAGGTTTTTAAGCACACCCTACACACAGTGTTTGAGAGAACTTAGGTTCCAGTTTCTAAAGAAAGTAGAATCAAAGAACATGTAGATAATCAATTTAAACATTAATATTGCATTTTCTTCAGCCAAACAATTATCTTCCCTGTATGAATGTCCATCTGTTACCAGCACAAGTCAAATGGACCAGGCCCTTTCCTTTTCAGCTTACCCTGGAGCTGGCCCATCTGGTAGCACAGGCTAACTGTGAGTATCTGGAGATACCTGGGAGGCATCTCAGAGTTTTGCCCATCTTTTGATAGTTAACTGCCTTAATTTTTCCTTCTTACACACACCTTGTTTCCTAACTCCCTGCTTTGGAACATTTACAAATGTATCTGGGTTTTGGGAAAGCGAGAGCATTTGCATAAACTGTTTCTGTGCGGAGACTGAGAATTGATGGTTGACCTTTTAAAAAGTAACTTCAAAAGTTTTCCCTTTCCCTTTTGGCTATGTGATAATCTCCCTTTGGGATCCTGGAATCTTTCTCTTTAGAGAAAAAATTTTGGTTCTCTCCCTGGTAAATTAGTAAATCAAGGCATAAATTTGAGATTACCACAAAAAAAAAAAAAAAACATAATAAAAAAAAAAAAAAAAAAAAAAAAAACCTCTCCATTCTTGAGGCAAAATACCAAAAGCCAATTCCATTTGTATGAACCACCTGAAAAGCAATTTGGGAACCCAGAAGGGGCCTCATAGCATTGTTGAAATAATTTCAGAATCCTTATAATAATCATTTCATTTGCTTCTTGCTTCCATGTCTGGTTTTTGTAGATTTCTGGCCAGAGCCTTTGGTTTATCCTTCATCTGTCCAAATAAACCCAAAATAAATAAGAGCATCATAACTGTTCCTCTCATGCGTCTGCCACATTTGCAGGGCTCCATAAAAAGAGAACTATCCACTTCCTGCTGTGTCCAGTCATTTCCCATTCGCTACTCCATTCCCTTGTTTGAAGCGGGGGAAGGGAGGAAGAAAGATCAGATTGCCTAGCCATTTTTAAATGTTCCCAGAAATAGAAGATAATAAAGGAGCCAGAAATTCCATATACATCCATCATTCTGCTTCTAAGATGTAGCAAGGCAAATAAAAGGCACAATTCAACAGTCTTGAATTTCCAGTTCCCATGCAGAGCTGGGAAACCTGAGGCTCCAAGTTTGTGAGTGTATCATTGTTATTCAGTGCAGGAAAGTCCAAATCTTGGTCTTGGGAACACTTAAGAATTCATCTGGGAATAAGAAAGGTGAGGATATGTTGTATCCTATGCTTGTTCTAAAATGCATATCACTTCTCTGGAATAAAGAAACTTAACAGAGAATAACTTTCGCTGGTGATAAACAAAAACACCATGGAAAAGTAGACCCTCCTACAGATGGCTGTTCACATCTGTTGTCCTTGAAGCATGCGTTGGTCCCTATTTCAGAATAATGCAGATAGACTGATGCCCTCTCCTGGTTCTCTGCAAAGTGGGACCCTTCCAGGAGCCTGTTCTCTGTGCTGCCCTATCAGATACCACCCTCACTGCAGTGTGACTGCAAAGGTTGGCCTCCCTTAGCATGTTTATCTTTAGCCCCCACTGTACAAGCATAACATGCACTGGACTAACTCATTTATTTCTATTCATTTATTAATGGCCTTTCATAACCAAGTTATTAAGTCATCAATAAACTCCAGAGAAATAAATGAATGGATCCAGAACTGGGCCAACAGATGTTTAAAATACGTATTGAGATTTTTAACTAGGATCAGCAAAACAGTCATTTCTTGATCATCAGTGGAATATTTCCCACCTGGGAAAACACATTCCACCCCTATTTTATTAGAATTAGAATTCAACTTCTTTCCAACGTAGTGAGATGAATAACATCTCTAGTCAGTCAACTAAACTAAAGGTTGTTTTTAAGTATATATTGCACCCATCAGATGACAAAAAAATAAAAAAATAAAACACCTGTAGACATTTTTATAGAAATATGTCCTCTTATTTAAGTTCCAATATTGTAGCCTTAGGAAGCAAAATGAAAAAGAGGGGAAAGAAGAAAGATGAGAGAGAGTTTCTAAGGTCATAGAAAACCCTTAGGAAGATCCCAGGGCTCTGAGTTGTATATAGTTATTCCATCTCTGTGTCTGTGAGCATCCCAGCATCCTGACCTTGCATCCCAACATCCTGACCTTGCTTTCCTGCTCAGAGACCCCTTTTGTCCTCTTTGACTTTCTGTTGATATGCCAGAGCTCTAGCTGGATGAAGGAATTCCTGCTGCTGAAGAACTTAAAGTGTGTTTAGAAATTTTCATGCTCCCCACTCGCCTTGGGTTCCTTGTCCTTAAAACAGAGGCAATGACAAAGCATACATTCATCATCCACAAGATACAAAAATCACCTATGATGTCCTCTGACATTGAAGGACATGTGTTCCAGAAGCATCTCCTGCTATTATAGCTGTCAGTAATTCAAATACAGTAATTCCAAATGGCTTTACTTCCTTAGAGACCAGAAACTGTAACTCCTACTGAGTATGCTATACTCCTAGCATTTGGGAAGCTGAGGCAGGAAGATGTGAAGTTTGAGGTCAGCCTGTGAAAGAATCTGAGGAAGGAAGAAAGGGAAAAAGAGAGAGGGAGGGAGAAAAAGAAGAGTTATGAAATTATGCTGTGCATTAGAGAATGGCTGTGCTTTCAACAGTTTAATAGGAGACACTTGGAGGAAACACCATCTTTAGAGTCTAGCAATTCAGTTCCAGACTCAACTCCCTGCTGTTCCTTGCTAACTGGGTGACTTTGTGTTCATGGCTTCCCTTCTCTAGGGGTCTCTAGGTCCTTAAGTGCAAAATAGCTACAACTCAACCAAGCTAGATGGATTGTGGTGGAAATTGAAAAATAATGATTGGAAAAACTAATGGCTGGATAATGTGACTAGCACGCTGCCTGCAAGTTAACGAGCATTCAATAGCTAGGAACTGTCATTATTGCAAAGTCACTCAGCTGGGCTGTTGAAGGCTGGCATCTGAGCCTCCGAACACCACCCAGCTTACCTCCTCAACCTTTCTTTTAAAAGAGGCTGGGGTGTGGTTACTGTTTCAACACTACTTAGTGACTGTTTGATAATTAGTAGGTGCTACTCCTACTCTGCCATCGAAATCGGCCATGCCCGTTGATGGGTAGAACCCCCAAAGTCCTCGTACTTAAGGAAACGGAGAAAAGGAGACACGGCTTCCACGTTTGGTGCAGAGCTTTTTGAACTGCTTCTGTTCATGATGAGAAGTTTTGCTCTGGAACCTTAGCCCTGCAATGATGTGGGCAGTGGAGACCCACTCATAAACAGCTTGCCTGTGTTGCCTTGAGATGCAGAAACTGCGGTGTGAAGTGATTGCTCTGATACTGTTAGGTGAACAGGGCTACAAAGAGATGTAGAGAAGCACAGGGAGACTGAGCCAGATGACTACATTGCCTTTAGAGGGAAATGGGCAGATATTCTAACGACTGAGACCAAGGCATGTGTCTTAGTCAGGGTTTCTATTCCTGCACAAACGTCATGACGAAGAAGCAAGTTGGGGAGGAAAGGGTTTATTTGGCTTACATTTCCACACTGCTGTTGATCACCAAAGGATGCAGGACTGGAACTCAAGTGGGTCAGGGAGCAGGAGCTGATGCAGAAGCCATGGAGGGATGTTCTTTACTGGCTTGCTTCCCCTGGCTTGCTCAGCCTGCTCTCTTATAGAATCCAAAACTACCAGCCCAGAGATGGTCCCACCCACAAGGGGCCTCTCCCCCTTGATCACTAATTGAGAAAATGCCCCACAGCTGGATCTCATGAAGGCATTTCCCCAACTGAAGCTCCTTTCTGTGATAACTCCAGCTGTGTCAAGTTGACACAAAGCTAGCCAGTACAGCATGGCACCCCATAATGCCCATGAGAGACAACAGACTCTCATGGAAGGATTAGGAATAGAAAATGAGGTCTAACCTGAGCTAGTGTGAAAACATTACCCTGTTGATAATTTTTCTCAGTGGTCATTATAAAAGGTTAGAAGTGGTGGCATAGGTCTTTAACCCCAGTATTCAGGAAGCAGAAGCAGAGGCAGGAGGAGCTCCATGAGTTTGGGCCAGCCTGGTCTACACAGTAAGTTCCAGGAGAACCAATATTACATAATGAGAAGCTGTCTCAAACAACAACAACAACAAAACCGAGAAAAGCTGGATTTAGTGCACCTTCAAGGAACTGTCTAGTTCATCTGTCCTCATTGTTTGCTATGGTATATCAAGTATCAAGAATCACATAGGAAGCTTTAAATTTTGAACCAAGAGATCTTAAAACACAAGAATGATGAGTTTGGGTTTGAGTTCAGTGTGAGTCTCTGCTGCACCGTTTCTGGCCAAGGATAACTGTTAAGCAACAATGGAACGCACTTGCCTTCTCTGTAGTTCCATTTCTTGGAGCTGTAGCGTGTTCTGGGAGAGACTTAACAGAGCAGAATGTAGCTATCCATAGTTATCAGTAATGGAGCTGGCTGCGAAAGAGCAACGAACAAGTTAAATCCAAAAAAAACAAACCATCAAACAAACAAAAAATCAAACCATCCTGGACTTGGGGAGGGGCTGGTTTTGGTGTAGTGGGTGGGGTTTCCATGGTCTCCCATACGCTATCATGCATCAGAACAATGCTCACTGTATCCCCAGATCAGCCAAGTCATAGAATAGTTTGGAGTGGAAATTCTGGGCCAAGACAAAGCAGAAAATCCACACTAAGTCCAGTATGTGTGGCCATCACAATTGAAATTGAATAGAGTCCACTTTCCTTAATATGCAAAATGAAAGATGCAGCCATGAAATGCTTTGGGGGATCCAGCTCCACAGTGCACGTATCTTTAGCACAAAGCATTTCCACCTGCCTTCTTCCTCTGTCTCTCCATTTCATGCCATCAAATACATCGTGCCTCTCTTTTATCCTTGTTTCCTTCTCCCTCCGTTACGGTGTTTGTGGGGCGTGGGGAGAAGAGTCACATCTACAGTTCTTCATGGCTTCCTATCAGGAACATCTCTTTGAACTGTTTCTAATCCTAACAGAAAGGTAGTCACAGTCTTTAAGAGTGACCTATCGAAAAGAAAATAAGCATAAACCAGTGTCACAATTATAAGGATGTTCTTTAGTAATTTCTTGGTAATCCATAGATAAATGACACCCAGCTTTGACTTAAGTGGACTGCCATGCTCCCACAACAGCCTTGGACAGAAGCAGCTTTGACACTGATGGCCAAAAGTGACATCTCTTAGCTATTTAATAAAGCTGAGATGATTAAGAAAGCAAATACTGAATTGTGCCAACAACTCTCATCTACACAGAAAGATCTCTGAGATAGTTTGAAAACTCTTTCGCCATTAAGATGAACATGCCTAGACTTTTTTTTTCAATGTTTCTTTAATGATGTAGTTAAATTGGATTTGGTTTGACACGTATTTAAGATGTACCATTTTCTATGGTCTCTTTCCAGGAAGCCAATAAGTTGGATAAAAACCTGACGAAGACAGAGAGTGCACAGCTCTTCAGGATGTGGTATGGATTTGACCACAAGTATCCTTTGTAATGAGAAACTTGCAGCTCTTCCTGGGGGGGGGGGCAGACTACTCCGCACCCCATCGTGGAGGAGTGAGGCCTGTATCCTGAGGAGCACACAAAGGTAAAGCAAATCCACAGGCAAATTTACATCGAGGACTGATTTCAAAATCTAGAACCATGTGGACCATGGTTGAAATGGTAGACAAGGTTTGAAAAGGCAAAGGGAACTCCCTATGTCAATGGCGCATGAAGGTTTTTATGGTGATCCGATATTTTCTAATGCCAGATAACAAAATCGTATGGTGATGAAGAGCTTATCTGTTTTGTTGTTCTATAGAAAGATCTTACTTCCAGTTGGGTTGGCTAGAGATCACTGGCTCCATTCTACAGTCTCAGTGGCCTTTGCAGTCTCTGGTTGGTCTTGATGGACTTGGATAGGACCCAGCTGCACCTGCCTCCCAGGAGCCCACTGTATACCTTTGTTTCATGTGTAAAATGATGAGCTGAGGACTGGGGTGCCATAGTATAAAAGAGTGCCACTCTTTAATTTCCCCTCAGGAACACTGAGGTAAATAAACTCTTTCCTCTGAAAAGCATTTTTTGTTTTTACAATTCTACCCATCACCATCACCGTGAACGCAGCCACTCAGACATGCCCTGCCATGTGAGTTTGAGGGTTGAAAAATTAGGCTGAAGTGCTGTGCCCTGAAGAAGCAAGCAGCCCATGGCTAATCCAGTCAGGAGCACCATTCGGGAGAAAACAGACAATTGCCGTGAACTGAAAGTGTTGGGTCTTCACAGCTCGTTTTCTACAATGACAAAAATCCCTCTCCTTTTAGTAAGAAAAAGTCATTCACTGTGTGATTAAAACCCAAAGCAACAATTAAAGCCACAACACATCATTGGGGAGAGGGGAGGTGAGATCAGAGAAAGGATCTTTTTTTGGAAGTTTGATAGAAGTCAGCAAACAGATAAAGAAGAGGAAACTATGACGGAAGGGTGTGAGGCAGTGAGAAATATCATAAATTCACATCAGGGATCAAGGGAAAGCAGATTAGAGGAGGGCCCGGAAATCAGAAAGGAAGATTAAGAAGGAATCAAGAGAAGGCAAGAAGATGCAGGGGTAAGCAAGAGGATGTTCACATGGTTCTGTGGAGGGCAAGGCTTGGAGCTTCATTCTGCTTAAACACATCTCTCTGCTGTCTGTGGCCAGGTGCCTTCCCTCACCTCAGTCCTGCATGTGTGGGCAGTCCAGGTTACCATGCTGCAAAGGGCGGTGCATCGTAGTCCTTAGCAACCTCTTGCTTGCTCTAGCCTCATTGGTTACCTGGAACCTTCCTGGTCTTTAGGAGGATTTGTAATGTTGGCAGGGTGTTGCAGGCTCATACTCCCGCTGAACTTCTCTTCCAGGAACAGGATTGGCTCCTGCCATTGATTTCAGTCCCTGATAACCAAATTTATAGGAAGGGGTGAGAAATGATTGGAGCAAACAACCTAATGAAATGCACAGCTAGGAAATGGGGAAATCAGAAACCCAGTACGAGGTTTTTTACTTTTGTCCTCCAAATTCTGAAAGTGCTGTGAAGCAGCTCTGCAACGTAGAAAAAGAAATAAAGTAGAAAAATTAACTCGGAGACAAGAAAATGAAATTTGGAGCCCACTCAAATTTTTTGCTCCAAGCAGTGGCTCTAAATTTAGATGATGTCATAGTTTTTAATCTCACTTTCCACCAAAGGTTTATTTCCATACGATTAAGGACAGCCTAATAGAAATGAAAGCAGATTTATCCTCTCTGTAATATCTCTCTGCGTTGCAATTTGTCCTCCTGTGCATTCCTTCTGGAAACTGCAGTGCAGCCGTCATTGCACGAATATATTTTTTCATACACAACAGGGGTTTGTGCCCTAGTTAAGGTCTGAGTTTTACCTAGAGAGTAGGAGCATGCCAACCGGTTCCAATGCTCTGACCTCTTGATACAGGTATATTTTTGGACGAGTTATGAATTTAGCATTTACATTCACTCTGTTGGCCACTCTAAATCTGGTGACCCTATCAGGTTAGACCATACCAGTCATTGCCAATGTAGGGACAGACCCTTCCTGGAGTCAGGTTGCCTAGCCTTGACCAAAGGAAAATTTAGGGCGCTCATAGAAATGAACTATATAATATGAGGCTGTTGATCCATCATATGTTAGAATATCATCATATAGTTAAAGCAGGATAAAGAATTTTTGCTTGTTTTTATAGTACTGAGGGTTTAAGACCAGGGTCTTTCACATTTTAGACATGGGCTTCACTATTGATAGATAGATAGATAGATAGATAGATAGATAGATAATTATATAAAATATATGTATATATTTTAATCTTGAAGTAGCATCTTACTAAGTTACCCATACTGGTCTTGAACTCAGTCTACAGTCCAGGCAGGCCTCGAACTCGCCATCATCCTGCTCCAGCTTCCTACTGATACTTCCTAACAGACCTGAGAAGCTAATTCAATAATAGGACATTTGCCTAACATGAAAAGTTCCGAATTTGATCCCTAGCTCCATAAAAAGGGAATTTTTGATAAGAGAAAAAGAATTAACAAGCCTTCAAACACACCTGAATTAAATAGAGTTCTCCAAGAAAACAGGAGGCACACTGCTGGAAGGAATTTATGTATGTTTATACGCATATACAGACCCATTTCAAGGAACTGGTGTGTGTAATTAAAGAAACTCCCAAGCATGCAATTTGAAGGGCCGACTCTCAGCCTAGGAACTAGGGTCGCTGCTAATGCTGTAATCTTGAGGCAGAATCCTGCAGAGCAGCTTCAGTTCTGCTTTTAAGGCTATGCGACTAATTACAGTGGAGGCCCACTGGATAATTTATTTTACTTAAAAATCAACTGATTGTACATTCGACCCTATCTAACAAATGCTTTTGGCAGCAATGTCTAAGCTAGGGTTTAATTGACTAGCGAGGTACACTCTTAGAAAACTGGCCATTAGAGTCCCCATCCCTATGCAGTTGATGCCCAATGTTCAGACTCAAGAATGGTTCATTATTTCATCATTAATAGCAATAAAATAAACCACTGGGGCTCACACAATTTTTTTTGTTTTACTTTTCCATGGCATTAAGCAAGTCATACGTATATTCTCATAAAAGTTTTCCTCAAACCTACAGTGGTTGGGGAGGGTTGGGTGTCATACAAATGCATATGTAATGAAGATGAGCACCGGCCAAGCAGAGTACAAGGAGGAGGATTTCCATTCACTACCTCACTTTCTTCTCGGGCTCTGCAGGAAGTTGGAGGGGGGAGAGTTGAGAGTACACATGAAGAGACCATTTGTTAGCCTTCTGTATTTCCAAAGTTGGCCTCGGTACAGTAACCTGGGTTCTCCTGTTCATCTGTGGTGTTGGAAGCCTCTGGTGCCAAAATTGATGATTAATGACAATCTCATTACAATTCAACATGGGCAGCGATTCTGAATCATGCAGCAGAGAGATGAAATTGAGACATAAGGGGACGATAGGCGAACAAATGCTACTGAGCCCCAGGGCAGTATGAGACACTGCCCTTCATGGACCTCATAACCACTCTTGGTTGAAATTCTTATCCCTGTCCATGTGACAGAAAGCCAGACTCCCAGATCACTTGTATAACTAACATCCCATTCCACTGCCGGTAACATTCGATTCCATGATTCAATCCTAGGTCTCTCCAAAACCCTAGCTCACTGTGAAGGATTCTCTTACATTACTTTTAAAAATCCCATTTCTCAAGAAGACCATGAAGATCATGAAGTTGTCCTTCAGACAAAGAGTCAACCTGATTCCTCACCATGTAGTACGCTCACCTTTCAAATACCTGTTGACAATATTCACTTGACATCAGGGTTAGAGGTCACTGCTGGTCACACAGAGAACACTACTAAGAAGGAGCCACTAAGTTTCCAAGTCCTATCTTCAACGTTTTGCCTGGAAATATAGCACAACAATAGAGCAGTCAGAAGGTGTGAGGTCCTGGATTCAGTTCCTAGCACCATGAAACAAGTTATATCTTCAACATTTCAGGAGTAGAAAGCCAAGGTACTTCAAGTACTTCAATCTCCCGAGGGAATAGACTCAGTCTAACCAAGCTCAAAGGAAGCAGAAATGTAAACCAGACATCAAAGTACTGGATTCCCATGGGCCCACGGGGTGGAATGTCCTGTCCTAGCCAGGAGAAGACTAAAGTCACAGCCTGTCCCCGAGTGCCTAGCATGTGTCAGGGCCAGCTTCTCACTTCCCCTCAGACTGAAATGCCTCTACCCTTCTGCTCTCTCATTCCTCCCCTGTAGGACCTTCCTGGCTCTGTTAGCAACAGCACCTTCCTGGCTCTATTAGTGCCCATGGCATTCACTTCATTTTTCCTCTGCTTTAAAATTTTCCTTATACCATGGACTTTGTTTTGATTGCCTCTTCTGACAAGGATATATTCTTTCTGGAGATGGAGATTTGGGTCTGTTCTTGTTCTTTGGTTGTTCTTATAGCATAGAACAATGCCTAGCAGGAAGGGGACTCCTGCTCAATAATGAATGAACAAATGAAGAATGAATGAATGAATGAATGAATGAANAATGAATGAATGAATGAATGAATACCAGACAGGCAGCAAACAAGCAGGCAATGTTTTCTATACAGGGCACCTTCACTTCAGGTATTGAAGTAGCAAGATGTCTATTAATTATCTGAAGGTTATTAAGGGAGTCTTCAAGCAGGCCCAGGCCCAGTGGTTTTTATCTAGGCTGCCCCATGTAGACACCCACCCATAGCCCCTTGACCTATTTATCTCACTCTGGAGACAGACAGACATACACAGCTGGCCTGGATTCCAGGTATTTTAACTGGTCTAAAGTCTATGGTTAGTTTCCCTTTCCCTAGTCCCTACCATACAAAGGGAGAAAGAAATGTGTTTGTGTGTTTGTTTGTTTATTTGTTTGTTTCATTAATTTCTACTGTAAGCACTGGAATTTTGCAACTCATTAATAACACAGGAGCTCAAAATTTCATGGCTAAGATTCTGGTTAAATTAAGATGATTATCTATTTCATACAAGGGAGGATTATTTTTCATGGTTGAAAGCAGTCCAACCTCTTAAAGGATAAACTCAAATGATCCAAATATTGCATGTAGTCACTTTCTGGTCCACCACGCAACTGAACTGCTGTGTTCAGTCTGGCCCTGGTTTAGAAGCTGCATCTGCTCTGTGTTGGTGACAAAATGCATCTTATCCCACCATTTACTGCTGGTTCTATTAAGACCAAACCCAAAATGTTTGAACCACCTATCAACCTCACTGACAATCTCATATAATGAGCAGGTGGGAAGCTAAAATGGATGCATCCTTATTCATATTTTAAGACACTGCATAGAATTATTTGCTTAGAGTCAGGGTGTTACAGCTGGTGTGGGAATCATGCATGCCTTCTTCATGACTAATGGTCACGCTGGGCTGTCTGCTTTGTGGAGCCTTTTTCCATTCCGTCATTTATCATCATTCTCCTTAAGCATGTGTATATATTAGTCCTACAAAAGCGAATGACATGAGATAAAAAATGACATTTTCCAAAATAAAAAGGGCAGCATAAAATCATTTTGAGCACTTTCCCTGTGCCAACATCAATGAGTATAAGAACTTAGTGTGTGCTTGCCAGCATTTTACATGACTTGAAGAATGCTCAGAGATAACGATGAGTTCGCAAATTGACCCAGTAATAAAATTTCAGAAAACCATGTGGTTAGAGATCTCCCCGAGTCTCGGGGGGGGGGTACCACTACTAGGGGCATGACCTTGTTGGAGTAGGCATGGCCTTGGAGAAGGAAGTGTGTCACTGAGGGTAGACTTTGAGGTTTCAGATGCTCAATCTAGGCCCAGTGGCACTCTCTCGTCCATGTCTGCCTGTATACCACCATGGCTCCTGCCATGATGACAATGGACTGACCGTCTAAATTGTAAGCCAGCCCCAATTAAATGTTGTCCTTTATATGAGTTGCCCTGGTCATGATATCTCTTCACAGCAATAGAAAGCCTAAGACACCCACCAGATACCCACCAGATGAGAGGCCCACTGCACTACAGGAGCAGCATGCTGCTGCTCTTACATGTTCCTGCTGGAAAGACTCCCTGTGACCCTGAAGTATGAACGGTAGGGACTCTACTCCAGGAGAAATAAACATCGTGTATCTTTGTTGTTCTCCCATATTATTTGGGACCACATATTTGGTAGACTTAAATGAAACAGTATACTAATCATAGCAGGGGGACAGATAAGCAGATAAGGAAAAAAGGAAAACTAAAACTTGACAATGCTTTCTATCCCATAGTGACGCTTATGTTAATTCCTAGGTATGAATACTATGAACAGCAATTCCCATTCCAAATGATGAATAGTTTGGCTTGTTTTGAAAAAGCCATCTTCCTAGGCCTCTGGGTTCTCATGACTTTTTAGTGGAAGCCACACATGGGACTTTGTATTGCCATGTTCAAGTCATAACGTGGATCTTCCCTGCTCCCTTCTCCCATGTCATTGGATGAATGCATGCTATCCCTTTTTTATCTGACGCCATGAGAAAGCTGACTAGTTATTAAAAGCCACTTGCTAAAAGCAACCCACTCAGTAGCATCTCAGAACCAGAACAATGGATACACCCAATGAGTGCTATTTTCTCAAGACCCAGAGCCTAAATCAATAGCTGGGGTAAGTTCTCCTACAAAGTACGTATGACTACAGATGTAGCCCTCTGAACTGTTGTCCAAACCCCACAGCCTCCAATCCTGATTGTGAAAATCAGGGTCAGAAGATGGTGACTGAGTTTTCCACAATAGCCCTAGGGTTGTACAGGAGCTTAAAGCCCACTACAATGTTTTTCTCCTTTTCCCATAAACATGTTTTTAATAATATCTCTATTAGATGAGAATGCTTTCTCATTTCATGTTCACTTTAAGCAAACAAAATGAAAATTGTGATTTATACAACCACAAAGTCAAAACATAGCTCTTCTTTTTATAGAAAATTGATTTACAAATTCCTTTAAACTGTGATACCAAAGCAATCTATTGAGTATTTTCTCAATGTACAGCACTGTCTTAGGCATCCCTCACTGATTCATTCTTTGATTTATTACATAATTATCAAGAGACTTCCACAGGCCAGTGGGATCCTAGGCTGCGGATGCATGATGTGGACAAATTCCACAGAGCCTGTGTTCTAATATGGTTTTGTTTGAAGATTTCTGGTTTATAGCATCCTTTTAGGAAGGCATTTCTAGAATAAAGAAAGGCACACTTAGATGTCCCACTGTTACTTTTTATCAACTAGGGAAGACCTGCTTTAATGGTCGGGCATTGATTCTCTACCATGATTCCTTTGCCTTTTGGCTTAAATCAACTATGATCTGCCATTATGGCCTACCCAGGACTGGTTACATAATAGTTTGGCTTGTTTTGATCATTAGAAGAATTCGCTTGGGGCACTTGGAGTGATGCTTAGTAAATGGTAGAGTTCTGTTAACTTTACTACTTATTGACAGCCACAGATCTAAGAGAACAGCATCATCTAGTGCCTCTAACGCTCGTTATCACTTGGTGTCTGTAACTTGCCCAGCTGCCATTATTTTATATCTGAGCATCAATGTTCAGTTATAACAGCAATATTTTAATAGCATAAGGAAGACTTCAGTCTCCATAAGCAAAAGGCTTCACTTAGGCTGTGAGCCAGCCATAATTCCCATTCTATCTCCAGTCAGGCTGGGGGCTAAGCTGCTCTTTTTGTCTCTCTATGCTTCACACACAGTTGTTTCACGTATAATCTTTCCTAAGTTATGAACCATCCTCCTATAGTTATTTTTTTTTCTGAAAATTATACCAAGGATAGCAATTCGGACTTGATAGAGAAGAGCAGCAATTTTTTTTGATTCCACAATGGAAGTAATAGGAGGCTTTGATGATAATTATTCCTCTTGTACCTTCCATGATAAAGGAAGTCTTTCAGTTGTCCCTTGCAGGTAAGGCTCTGCTGTTTTACCACTAGCGAAGTGATGTCAGATTGATGATTTCTAGGTTAGTACTGTGTCATTTCGTTTAAAAATATTCAAAGGAAAAAAATGGAAATTCTTTCAAAATCAAATACATATGCTGCCTCAATGTTGCCAGTATTGAATTTCACTTTCATATTTCACCTCTTCCCGGTGAGGGCTGGTGTCTTCTGTTTAAAATTTAATTGTTACTTAGTCACTCCTCAACTGTGGCAGCCAGGGCATAGTCAAGTTGCCAACAAATTCATGAGCTACCAGAGACACATTATCAGCATGAATGGCTGCTGCTGGCTGCACAGATTCCCACCTGCAGGAGGCAAAGCCTGGTGTCTCTGGAAGGCAGCAGTCAGTCCCTCAGCACCTGCCTCACTATGAAGCTGTTGTAGAGTCCACACAGCAGAGACCACCCTTAACTAAGGTTTCCTTCACAGGGTGGAGATGTTGATGGCACCCCTTCAGTGATGTTACACCACTTCATAAATGTCTGGACAAAGCTAACTGCATTGATGCTTAACAGGGGAAGGGCTTGATGGAGTGATAATTACCATTCTTTACGTCATGTGGGAGAGGGTCAGAGGAGGAGTTGAGGTTTCCGAAAGTGGAATTCAATAACAAGAAGGGAACTTGAACGTTCTAAACAAGGAGAGTAACAAGATGGAAAACCAGTGACAGATGTGGTTATCCATGGATAAAAGAACGCGTGCAAGGGCGGGAGAACCAGAAGAAAGAGATGAAAGGCAGTCTGTGAGGGACAAGCCTATTTCCAGTGAGGAATACATTTAAGCATTCCACAGTTACAGTAACTGTAAGAATTCTCAGCAGAATGTGTGGTGGTGTACACTTTTGATCCCAGCGCTTGGGAGGCAGAGGCAAGTGGATCTCTGTGAGCTCAAGACCAAAGTTCTGTATGAGCTCCAGGGAGACCCTGTCTTAGAGAGGGTGGGAGGGGAGGAAGAGGAGGAGGAAAAGAATTCTCTCTTACTGTGATTGATTTATATGTTGTCCGGTGGCTTAGGTGGCTAAAAATGGGGTCTTTCATTCATTTCTGTGGCAGTCATTTATCAGGCACCTACACACTGAATACTTCCAGGATTGGACTTGATTTCAGAGTCTTCCTTCATAAAAAGTACAGGTGTTTCACGTGCATTTTCTTGATTTTCCTTCCTTGGGTGTTGTGGGACAGGGTATATCTTAAAGCCTCTTCTGAAGCCACAGAGGTAAAGGGATCACCATGTCCTTTCCATAGGGATGGAAGTCCCATTCATGAGAGCAGAGCCCTGTAATGAGAGCACTTCCCAAAGGCCCTGCCTCAGTGCTGCTCCTGGGGGTTAGGCTTCAACAGATGAGTTCTGGCAGCACAGATAACTGGAATGTAGAGGAGCTGTGGGAGCCATAAAGGGTTATAATTGGCGCCAGCTCAGTCAGGGGAGACAGGGAGAGCACCAGTGCCGTGGAGGGACATCCTCCATACACAGGTTGTAAGTCGTGCATGTCATAGGCAAGAAAAAGACTTTCCTTCTTAAGAGCAGAAGAATGCTTAAGCACAGAGTCACCTGGTAACTTTGATATGATAACCAGTCACTAAGAATATGGATATGACAGGGATATATGGATATGACCTTTGATAGAACAATAATGACTAGTGGCCAGGTGTACTATAGTGATGCGACAGGGAGAACAAAAAGATCTCAGAGAGTTGTTTCCCAAATACCCACTAGTTTCCTGCTTGGGTAAATGTTAGGGCGGTGACAGTCTCATTCCTACTTTGAAAGATATGCTGGGGTCTTTGACGCGTATCCCCAGGGCAACTTGTTGCCTACAGAAGAGCTAATGCTGCTGTCTTTCAAAGTAGGGGAAGAAGGCCAGGGGAACCACCTTCCTCCCAAAGGAAGCAGACACATCCTGACACCATGACCTTTGACACCCCTGCAAGCTATTTCCTCAAAATTCCTTGAAATGCAGCAGCGTACTGGGTTTCGTCGACAAGTTGCCTGTAAACACAGCCAGGACACAGGATACTACGCAAACCCATGCCTGAGCTCCCAGTGTGTGCCAAGGAGCGGTCACTGGAAGGGTCTGGGACAGTTTTGTTGGTGTCCTCTTAGCTTTTCTCTAGCAACTGCCAACCAGCACTGTTCTCTGCATCCTGCGTGCTGCTGGCCTAGGCTTGGGTTACAAGGACTTTTTCTCTCCTGTTCCAAGTGCACTGAGTCATTCCCGGTCCTCCCAAGTGTCTCATGCTGGTACCTGTCTGGAGAGGCTGCCGGCATGGCAGGTTCAGGGCGCTGAGAGATGACAGGATCTCCAAAAGCAAGCACCCACATCTTAAGCAGCTCCGGTTATGCAAGCTCAGAAGTCTGCTCTTTAACTGACTTGACCAATGTTTCTTCTTTTGAGGGAAAAAAAAATCCCTTCACTCTATATGTGAAGTCCTCGGGCCCTCCGTGAGCTACAATGCTCAGAAGATGAACATTATGGTAATTGGTAATTGTACAAGCGCTTTGCAAACATCAAGTGCTTCATAAAGTTGAAATGATACTAAATTCAGTGACAGGTTTACAGGCCTGAAGGCCTGCAGACTCTCTATGCAGATAGAAACCAAAAAAAAAAAATTGTATTACATTTTTATTATTTTTAAATTCCCTCTGATTTCCCAGTATATCCAAGATTATGATGAGCATGTCAGTTTGCTCTCAGTCTTCAGACACAGCCTGCATCTTTGGTTCCCACAAATGTCACTCCTCCAAGATGCCCCACTGTGACATGCCCCCTGTGACATGACCACCTTTGGCCTTCCTGCAAGGAGCTGATGTCCTCTGGCGGGCTAAGGCTTCCCCTTCCTGACCCAGCCTTGTCAGAAATGTTTGTGTTTCCGGTAGGAACTGCACCTAAATTCCTGCTGAACATGTTTCTCTTGTGAGTCCAGTCTGTTGCAAGCCTCTAAAAAGATTGAGGCGCTTTAGGAAGATTTCGGTTGGAGATTTTTCAAACTTCTCTTCCGGATTCATAAGTAGGTCTCGCAATCAGTTTGGTAGGCTCTTACCCAGAAGTTTCTTTTAATACATCAGAGTATATTGCAGAATTCGAAATAAATATTATTTGCGTCGCCGGTTTCAGCATGTGTGTGTTTGTGCTTGGGCTGAAAAAAATTGAAAAAAAAAAAAACAGAACAAAACAAAACAAAAACAAACAAACATCATTCCTTGAAGTGATCAGAAGTGGTCATGCTTAAAAGATCCCGAATGCCTGAACTCTGTTGGCATTGTGCCCTGTCGTGCCCTCGTGCAGGAATTCTCAGGCTTTTCCCCCAATTGTTTTAAGTTGTCAGCAAGTTAGAGAAGTTGCTATACAACCTCAGAGGAGAGCCCTCATCACTCGGTTTTGGAAAAGTACAGAGTTGATGCCTTTGAGCTGGACTGGGAGAAGAAGGTAGAATTTGACAGGTTCTGGGATGGGGAGGATGGGAACAAAGTGCAGACTTCTTGGATATGAAACCGCAGGCTCCCGGCCCCCTCCAAGCCACAGTTTTTAAATCCATTAAATGAGCACAGCCACAATTGCCCTACACAAAAACTGTAATGTCCAACTGGAGCTAGTGAAATCAGTATAAGTCAAACGAACACTAGGTGCACTCACTGTCTCCAGGCAAAGCCACATTCAGAGAGAAGACACAAGGGGCAAGCATTTTATGTGTGCTTGGCAGGAAGGGAGAGTTGCAGCCTGGCACATTGAGGACTGGCCAGTAGAAGAGACTCTAAGGAGCCATGTGTAGTGAAATTTGTAGAGTCTGAGCTCTGAGTCCTGGGGGGATTTGTCTGGATGCAATTTGGGAGACAATGAAGAATCAGGAGCTGCGTAGAAACAGGAGTGACAGAGGCTGCTTTTAGAAAGATTGACCTAACACTGATTCGGGAAAAGTCACAGGGTACCTAATTATGGTACTTACAACAGGAAGAGACAGGAAAGAGGCAAGAGCTAGGAAATTGTTGCTCTCAATCCTCAGGATTGGGTGTGGTATTTGTGGGAACGTCAGAGCAACAGAGAGAAAGAGCCAGGCTGTAAGGAAGCAGGGGTCCAGGTGACCATAGGTGTCCAGCTGGATGACACTAGTCATCGTCACAGACTAGGGGAAGGAAATGAGGAGGTGAAGCCCCCTCTCACCCAGGGAGACTCATTTTTGAGGAGCTCACACTGAGCCAGCTCTTGGGAATAAGCAAGCCACTTGCCTCACAGGTGGTATTCTCTAGTGAACTTGCTATCTCCCTTCCTGCAGCTCTCTTACAGAGGAGCGCTCCACAGTTAACACCCTGCACGAAGAAGAGGCAGAACATTTATTTCAGTTTTTTGCGCTAATTTGGTCTCATCAACTTGTCTTCTGTCTGCAGACCTCACTGAAATTCACCTCAGGCTAGCTCATGTTCTGAATAGGCACGGCTGCACCACATCCTCCCAAGCCAAGTTCAGACTCATTAGCCTGAGGCAGCACAGCATGAGTCAGACAGCTCGGTTCACACCATTGGCACTTAACAGCTATGTGATGTGGGGGGAACCTCTTGAACTCTCTGGACCCTGATCTTTGAAATAAGGATGATGACAATGAGAATCTCTATCTTGCAGGGGCTGGGTGAGACTCCCACCGCTGTACTCAGCATGTGTAACAAAGAGCTTAGAGGAGGGGGGTGGGCTGTTATTACTCAAGGGCATGAATTGATATTGCTTCCCCATAACCACCCCATAGCCTTTCCCTTTTTCTATAGAAGAGCCTTCCTAGGTTCTGTCCAATGGCAGTAAGTGATCTTACTGCCCCTCTGCTCTCTGGATACAATGAAACCCAGCTACATACTCTCCCAGCAAATTATCTTTGTTTCCTCTCAGCTTGCTTTGGAAAGGAAGATCAACACTCAGAGATGAGACTACTTCCTCTAGTGTTTCAAGAGCTGAGGACCGAGTATTGGAGGGAGGGAGGGAGGGAGGGAGGGAAGGGGTGTGTTTGGCTGCAGGCAACAGAGTCCTGGGGTCACTGGCTTCCTCTGCCTCACCACCTAGTAGAATATTGCCCATATTTTCTATCATAAATTGTGACTGTAACCATTATATATACAAGTGCCTTTATTCAAGTGAATAGAATGCCCACTGTAGGAAAAGTCAGGTGCTTCCCAAATAGAACAAAACTCATCATATTCAAGACCATGCAGTTCAGCCCCAGAGGTCTCCAGCAGCAAGATAGAGGGTCAGGGATCAGGCTTCCGTTGCAGGCTTTGCAGGCCATGTGATCTTGAACCAGTCCTTCAAGGACCCTTGCCTTTGTCAGCTAAAGGAAGCTCCCTCCTCGTTCTTCTGCTACAAAAGCAGCCTTGCAAACCCAATTCAGTCTGCATGCAAGTTTGTGTAAGAGCTGTCACATCCTGAGAACCCGTGTTTTACATTACCTTCTCCATGGTTTCAAGAGGCTTGGAAATTAGAGCTGGTTTTACAGTTTTCCATCCAAAGCCACACTGCAGTTTCTGTGAGAATAAGCCCTCTTTTTAGTCAAACTAAAGCTGCTTATTTCAAAAGGAATAAATATTTCTTTACGGTTTTATTTGAGCAGCAGAAGAAGGCTCCTGTTATCCATTATGTGTTTGAAATCTGTCTTCCAGAACTTAAAGTGTATTTGCCATATGTTTATCCTTACAAATTCAATAAGATGTAATAGGTCTGTTTGATGGCATGTACTGAACAGGTGTGCCTTCCTGGGCTACCAGGGGGTAATTGACACCTTATCTTGACATAATTTGGTCACAAAAATCAGGCATAAATATGAAAGGACACGATGTAAAGTCCAGCATACTGCCCTAAATCGCTGCCTAACTTCAGACATTGCTCCCAACATGGCCTGCCTTTACCTCCCTTCTCAGAGAAAGAAGAAAGCAGCCTTGCCTCGCTCCTGAGAAGTCCCAAACTCGTCATCTATTCTACGAGGCTCCTTGGATTGATTGTCACCTTACAAATGTATTTTCCCCTCAACTTCGCCCCATTCAACAATCATTTCGAGGACAAATCAGGAGCTTTTCACTCTACATTACCCAGAGGCACAGCTCCAGCATTTGGAAAAAGGCCTGAGAAGACAGTTGTCCTCCACCAATCAAGGGTGGCTGTGGAAGGAAGACAGACAGTGGCAATGCTTGGTAGCCTCTCTGCCACACCATAGACCAGGAGCAGCCCTGGATCCTTAGAGGTAGATAAACTGAGGCTCAGAAAAGCTAAGAATAACCTCTGGGGCCAGGACTCCCTTTTTCAAGGGCCATTTCCCTGTCCTAGGCTTTGGAACACTGGACTTCCAAGACACACAGTTTCATTTGACTGCTGATTTAGCCTAAAATGGCCGTGTTTCCTTCGGAGGAATTATCTTTGAGGAATTGTAGTTTCATTTTTCCCATTATCTGCTTCCTTCAAATAAATATCACCTTAGCTTCCCTTCTTATCTTTTTAATTATCCCATTTGTTGATGCAAACAAAACTGTGTGGGTTCCCTTCCTCCCCTTCTAACTGGTTGGCCAGGCAGAGAGCCCCTTTCTCCATGGAAGCCCTGAAGACTCAGCAGCCATGCTTGTAGAGCAGGATGTGCTATGGCGGTCAAGGGTGTTCCCTGCAGAGGGGAACCGGATCCCTCATCTCAGTTCACACCCCAATGTGTTCTGTGATTCCTGCAACTGCATCAGGTCTGTGGTTATGGCACAGGTTGGTCCCTGAGTGGTTAGGTCAAACCATTTCTTTTTATTTGAGGTCTGGTTGGTAAGCAGAAATGACTGGTTGTTTGCCTCTCTGGGGAAAGGGGATTAAACTTGATAATAGTCATCATTTGAAGAAGAAAATTGGGGAGTCTGCTAAAAAGTGCTGTGAAGTCTGACTGTAAATTATCTGGTTACTATTGTTCTATTGCTTCCTATGTAGTGAATGCTCCATTACTTCTCTAATTCATCTTATCTACATATTTTTTTATAAAAGTAATGTCAAAAAAGCCGCATAGTTCAGAGGAAGGAACAACACTCTAGAATGAGCAAAATTTCTGTTTTCCAGCATCATAACCCCGTTTTCTCTGGCAGTTAGCTCCGATCCCTTTTCCCAAGAATGACAGACAAACAGGGTGAGGACCCTGCCTGAGCAGGGTTTGGTTATTCATCCTTCACCTCTACTTTCTCCTCTCCTGGACAGCAACTCTCCCAGACAATGCCTCTCTTCTTCCTTGGTCAAGGGAAGAGGAAAGACAGGCTTTTCCAACAAGCTTCTTCTTCGGCCCCTGGTGTGTCAGAAGAAGTTCATATTCACATAAGATCACTCCTTACCCTGGACTTGCCTGCTTTGTTTGTCTGCTGCTGGGCCTCCTGCGAACCTGAGGGGAAAGGAAACTGTTGACACTGTTTCTCATTTATTTTAATTCCAAAAGAAATTCTTCATGCTCAGTGCCTAAAAGGAAGAAGAAGAGGAAGAAGAAGAAGAAGAAGAAGAAGAAGAAGAAGAAGAAGAAGAAGAAGAAGAAGAAGAAGAAGAAGAAGAAGAAGAAGAAGAAGAAGATTTTCAAAGGAACATATGCTTTCCCTCACCTGGGTTAAAGGCACCATGCCAGTAAATGAGGTCCCTCTTCTAACTGATAGAGACCCTGGCTCCCCAGCACACACCCTTCCCCCATGTTCCTCTTTGCCCAGGTGGGACCCTGCTTCACCATTTCACAACCACCCTGCCTATGCTCCAGACCCCTCTACCCAGCAGCAACATCCCTACCCTTTGTTTCCAGAGCAACCGCAGCTTGGTTGAGTTAATGTCCTTAACTCCGAATGGTTGCGCTGGGGAGCCACATGCATGTAAAGACTGGCTTCTGCCTTCCGGAGCCACATGCATGTAAAGACTGGCTTCTGCCTTCCGTATAGTCATTGGATCATTAACCTCTAACAGACCTAACACCCCCCCCACACCTCACATCTCATTACCTTGTCTTCAATGACTTCATAGCATACCCCGACTTTCCCCAAATCTCCAGCCCTCCAACTTCTCACTCTGAACAACTGAGCTTGCCTCTGCCTCACAGAGAGCGTAGAAGATATTGAGTGGGAACTGTTCCCATAATTCTTTCAAACATCAAAACCAATCGGCTTCTACCCTTTCTCCTCTCTTTAGTCAACCTTCTAACTAAATCTTCTGAAGATGCACAAGTCCTAACTGCTTAGCAATGATGACGTGACTAAAGCCCTCCGGTGACTTCACAACCCCTCACAGGTCACCTTCCCTTCCTGGTCAAAGGCCTCCGAACTTGGATCTTACAGACTATTCATTTGTTCCAGCTGCTTAACCTGCTTCCTCTTTCCCGGTGCAGCTTGTAGGTACCCAGGGGCCACCTCTTTACCAAACAATGGGTTGCTTACTGCCGGCTCTGTTCTGATCTGTCTTTTAGCAGCAGCTGATACTGTTGATGGTTGCTGCCTGCCTCATTCTTGCAATGTTCTTATCCATGTCCTCCAGCGCTGTACTCTTTGGACATTTCCCACCGACTTTATGGACAGGCATTTCCAGGCTCATCTTCCTTTATAAAAGTGTTTGTTCCTTTGTTTGTTTTAAGTACAATGTGTGTGTGTGTGTGTGTGTGTGTGTGTGTGTGTGTGTGTGTGTTCATCAGACTTGGTGGCAAACGCCTTTTTGATGGCATTGAGCCATTTCACAGACAGAGGCTTGCCTTTCTTTGTCCTAAATGTCAGAGGCAACTATGCTTCTTTAAAGATTTTCCTTTCTTATTACTCAAGGCTCTGTCTTTTCCTTCTACTCTTGGATTAACACATTATAGAAACCAAAATGAGACCTCAGGTATCCCTCCACCAAGCTCTGACTCCCAGCTGCACTGGTTTGGGGCCCATCACGCAGGCGCATCACGCAGGCGCAGCACAGCCATTCCCCAAGCTGATCTCAGGAGTCCTCCTCCGAGTCCGATCCATATCCAGTTTTCCCTCCATCTTGTTATTGAAAGAGATGTTCAAGAGTTTTCTGGGTACTCTTTCTCTCATCTGACTGTTATACAAGTTGTCGTTTGCCCTTGCCATCAGGATAAATACTTCAGAGTGCTGTAATTATCATTATCTGGTTGACTTTTTTTCTTTTAAAGAACAACACAATACTCCCACCCCCTCTAGATACACTAATACAAGAAAGTAGTAAGACTGGGGAAATTATGTAAGTATAAAAGACTATGCAGGACCAGACATGTTCGGTAAAAGGGGAAATATTTTGTTGCTGTGGTTGTTGTTGCTGTTATTGCTGTTGTTTTTCAGACAGAAAGCTAGTAATGGGTATCATTCTTGTTGCTCCCCTAAAGGTTAGAGTCACCAAATTACACAGAAACACATAAAGGACCCCAATCTGCATCGAGAATTTCAAAAAGCCAAAATGGATTACTGTTTCGCCATTGTCGATACAGATACCCCTTATGTTTGATAGCATTGTAACTGATTTTTAATGTTAATATCCTGGTCATTAAATCTTGTAAATGTGATGTTCACATTGGATTTTCCAAAAGAAACATTTCTTTATATATATGAAAATATTATCTTTTGCTTCGAGCAAAGAGCACTATACAGCTAGAATAAATATTTGTCCCCATTCTCTTTAAGTCCTGATGGTTTGTGTATTAGTAAAGAAAACATATTCCTTCACAAAGCCTTAGGAGAATGAAAAGAGTTTCAATTGTTTGGGAAATAAATGGTACATTTTTGCAAATAATCTCTTGTACCATTATTGAAAGCTTAGTGTTCATAGGCACTTTCCCAAATAATATGTTTCCCTCTGCCAGTATACAGAGCACCCTTTGGGTAATACAGAGCATGACTAATTGTGACCTGAACAACAGATGACATCAGAGAAAACAAGCATAAATTATCCCAATATGAGGTGTAAGTGGATCTATCCATTGAACGAAGCCAGTTTTCATGATTTTTCTCCCTGCTGTCATTTTTGTAAGTAATCATTCATTTAAATAGTGTCCAACACAAAAGCTGGAATCATAATTATTGCAGGAGTTGTATGGGTTTGAAGGGTGAGCCATTCTTTCAGCCATAACTTGCAAGCAGAGCCAGCTCTTGATCACTATCCCTTAGAGTGGTGGCCCTCACCCTTCCTAAAGCCGCACCCCTTTAATACAGTTCCCCATGGTGTGGTGACCCAAACCTTAAGATTATTTTCACTGCTACTTCATAACTATAATTTTGCTACTGTTATGAATTGATATATGATTGTTTTTAGAGAGAGCAGTTTGCCAAAGGGGTCTCCGTCCTCATTTCAAGAGTGTCTGGTTAAGGTGGACTTTTGCTCAGATCTCTGCTCCTAGACAGAAAGTCCCTGGCCATAGAAGGCAGCATGGGTTAAACTCCTCCACCTGCCCCACCCCCAGGAAACAACAAACCTCCGCTTTCGTTTTTTAGTATAAAGTAAAAAAAAAAAGGCTTCCCTTTTTAGGTAAACCCCTTTGACACCAAAAGAAACAGTGACAGACAAATCACACAAAAGCCCCAGGTCCCAGCAGAAGGTCTCCTTCATCATGAAGGAGCATAACTGGGAACCCCCCACAGCTGTCTCTAGTATTCTGCTACTGTAGCCAACACCACGTTATGTCACTGGCTTGACCAAGGCCCACTCATGGCAGCTCTTGTCAAGCTGTCGAAAGTTACTTTCGACCCCCTCTCCAGATACACGTTGGCGGAACAGTTTCTGAGAGCGGGCTTATTCCCTCCCCTTATTCCCATACTTCGCTAGGAAAAGAAAAGAACTTTAAAAGTCTGCCCACCTGCTCCTGGCAGCTCCAAACAAAAGGGAAAAAAAAATCAAAAAGACTTTCATATTTCCTGCCACTCACTTGTTATGTGCTTGTGGCCACACACAGTCAGTCTCTTGAACCAAGGACGAAAACAAGAGAAAATGTCTATAACTTCTCCTAGTGTTGAGTCTATGGGATTCACTACACAATGGAATGATCTATAAAGGTTAAAAAGCCTTTGCCTCCTCTGCTGAGTGTCTAAATTGCCTGTATCAGTCATTTTGGTGAATTAAAAAAAAAAATTAGAAAATAGGATAGTTGCAGATTTGAGCACTCCAAAGTGACAGTGCCACGGACCGCAGTGGCATCTCTTGTAATAGTGCGGTAATTTTTATATTGCTAACATTTGAGGCGTATGTTACCTAGCATCTGAGGAGCGCTTTGACAGCTTGCTCACAGAGAGGTGAGACAGGAAGGGGAAGTAATCTTCTCAAGAATAGACAAATATTTGCTTGCATATACGTACACGCATGTGTGGCCTGCCGCTTGACTCCACAGCAGACATGCTATCCCTAGCCTGCGTGATTAAAAATAGATCTCTCAGTGGGGAGTTTTGCAGCTCATTTTCAGCCTTCTCCGTCTCTTGAAATCAGGTGGTATCTTATGACAAGGTATGTGGTTGTTTTAAGCATTGCTCACTTTTAGCAATTTGATTGAGTTAATCTTACAAATTCTGGTTGTGGGCAGCTGTCTGGCCTTGAAAGTTGTCTTAGCTGTGGACATTGATCTCAGTTGCCCAGGAGCACGGACTGTGTATCAAAGATAGTCAAATACTAGCTCAGGAAGGGTCAGTCACGTACTTGGTAAGCTTCCAGCTCAGTGACTTCTGGACCAGAACCTGCTAAGATCAGACATGCCAGCCTTTGTTCTAATAATGAATCTCCTCTTCCAAAGGGATCGCATCCAAAGGGCTTGGCATATTATAACCGAGTATTAAGGATGAAGCCACAGAACTGCAGTTTCATCCGTCATCATTGTCTGCCTCCTCCTAGGTACAAGCAGAGCTGGGTCCCCTACAGAATGATGTCCCATGACACACCCTTCCCTCCAGACACAGGATTCCCAGGATCCAACACAGCTCAGCTTTTAGCACCCTTCAGTTACATGTGTCCCTCTTAAGGGGATTGTGTTTGTTTTATATTCAAAAGTGTGGATTGTTTTTGTGAAGAGAAAACCCATAACTTGGGTAGTCTTCAGGATCTACTGCTTTCCTGTCCATGTGAATACAAGCTGGGAGAAAAATCAGGCAATTTACAATCTACAGCATTAATTCTTATAACAAATCACAATTGTAAAGGATCTCAACTCCTGCCTGGTATTGTTTTCTGAACTTGCCTGTCAGTGTGCTGTTGGTAAATGAATAATTTTTCAATGTGTTGGAGAAAGGTTCAGAAATTCTTTGTTTAACTCTCAAATTTGTATCCAGTATTAACCCCCTTCACATCTCTTTGCAACCATTCTGTAGAGCTTTCCCTACTTGGCACTGAGGCAAGCGGCATGTCAGCTTCTGAAGGGCACGTTTAGACTCGTAGATAGGAAATAACAATTATTCCAGTATCTTTCATTCTCCCATCAGGATGTACATTATACATGGTGGCCTAGATTGAGCCTTCCACCACTCCTCTGCAACCCATTCTACTGAATTGATTAATACTTCTATAAACTTCTAGTGGGTTCCCCAGACAGCAGGCATCAGGGACTCCTACTCCAATCCCATCTCAGCTATGCATTCCCAAGACTGAAGTTCACAGGAGCTAAGCATCCCCGAGCCCAACTGCTCCAAAGAGCCTGCACGGCAGAGGCTCTAAAGAACAGTGGGAAGGAACCTAATTAAAGAAAATTGCTTCCCAATCATACCAAATTAATGCTGCCCTGAGACACCCTCAGAGAAAAGAATTTATTATATTTACTGGAAGTGCCAAAAGGTATTTGGGCAGACTGTTCAGCCTTAAGGATAATGAGTGAGTCGGTCTTCAGAATTTTGTTAAGGATTGCTTCAAGAATTTCCTTAGAATCGAGAGTCCTTTTAAGTTTTAATTATGATTCCGCTAACAGCGCAGAAGTGCTTAAATTCAGGTGAGCCTTACTGAATAAAAGACAGCTAAGTGAATAAAGCCATTCGTCATGGTGACCAACACCTCTCAATACATTTTCTTCTTCGAGTTCCTCACACTAACTTATGTATTCTCTAACCTTAGAGCAGATGAAAAGACCCTGGTAAGGGTTTCAAGGCCCTAAGAGAATGCTGAGTAAGAGCAGACAGACCAGAGAGCAGAAAGCCTTTTCTGAGTCAGTTGTGAATACAGACTGGTGAATATAGTAGGGAAAGTAATTAATGTGAGCTACATCCAAGGAAGGGTAAGGAGTCAATGCCCCTTGGCAGCAGGAACCCCGAAGAAGGTGAAGAAAACCATGGGAAACCTACCAGAGATCCAGCTGGCACCTCTGTGAGTCTCTCCAAGACCTCACTGGCTACAGCGTGGCTGAAGAGTATATACCATCTGGCTTGCCATTGAGAAATTGCAAGTGTCCATTAGTGCCTGCTTCCTCTGAGCTACACTCTACAGGCCCACTGTGCTTGGCCATGGCAGGTGCTCCAGAAATACCTACTTAATGCTTAATCTGCAAGGGATGAAAAGAGGCCTTCCATTCAATGATAGCAGAAACTCCGAGGAGAGATTTTCTGTGTTCCAGGTTGATGGTGGGCATTGTCTTCTGACTGTTATTCATTCTTTCACTGATTTGTTTGCTTGGCACTTGACTTCTGTGGTTTGGCCTGGTTGTGTATAGAATCTGGAGCCTAGAGCTGTATTAGGTTGGTCAAGCATGAAATTATAGTGTGTTAGCAGCTGGCAATGCACAAGGATGAACAGGAGACTAAGCATGACCCAACAGTACCGGGGACTTCCAACATGGATTTCCAAGTGACTTATTATTATTCTGTTTACAGTGTCACTATGCAATAAGTTTCCATATTGTATCCTCTGTGCTTTTGAGGTTTCAACTTTGTAACCGTCTTCGCTTTTTTTTTTTTTTTTCAAGACAGGGTGTCTCTGTATAGCCCTGGCTGTCCTGGAACTCACTTTGTAGACCAGACTGGCCTCTGCCTCCCGAGTGCTGGAATCAAAGGCATGTGCCACCACACCCTGCTCAGTCTTCGCTTTTTAAGCATGTCAGTTAACACCCTTCGGAAGCTATGATTGTGGCTAGCACAGCCCACCATTCAGAAAGCACCATCCTTTTGCAGAAGCGTGTGTCACTTCCAGAGTGCTATTAATAATTAGAAGAACCCAGTGGATTGAGCATTAGTTGCTAACACCAAGCCTGGGAATGGGACTGAGTGCAGGCAGGCTCAGCTTTGCAGCAGGAGAAAGAAACCATCAGTACATCTGTGATCACTGATGATGCCAGAGAACAGCCCAGCACTCCATTCTCACTTAAAATCGTTCACCAGATGCCCGCTACACATCTCTAAATGATGGTGGCAGTGTGGTGTTCTGGAAGACCTCGAGAACGTTAGAGAAATGGAGAGTAATTCGTTCACACAAAGGAACAAAGTGAGTGTCAGTGCAGGTGAAGGGGTGTAAGGTAAAGAGAGACGGAGAAGGAAAAGATTGCTATTCACTGAGTCCGAAGTGAGCAGCCTGCAATTCAGAGAAAGCCCCCAGACCCAGCCCTGAGCTCTCACAGGTGAGCGAGCTGGAAGTTACCCTTCTTTCCCTTCAGTCTCTCACTTCACATGAAGCTGTGCAATTCACAATTAATTACCCAGGAAAGGGATGCCAGACAATGCATACTAGTGGAGAAGGATGCTGGAGGGTGCCTCTCCCAGGACCCTCCACATCAGGAGGCAGTGCTAATGAGGAGACTGTGAGACAGAGTAAGGTGGAATTCCAGGGGACTCCAAATAATTACGAGTGATGACTGAGAGGAAAAACCTTTGGTTGTAGCATAAGCAAAGCAAAATGCCACGCCTCGGGCTGTCAGTCCACAGGGGGCTTTGTGTGAGAGGCAGCAATAAGATTTAAATATGGCATCTGAAGGGTCCCAAATTTCTCAACTTCTTCTTGCCTATAATTCACCAGCAAAGCAGCAAAGCTCGCTAGAGAAAGGAAGCAGAGGCGGCCTCGGTCCACATGCTATCCTTTTGGGCTGTAGCACAAGACAGTGGCATGCCTTTGTAGACTGTCTATTTTAAAAACAGGATCTGAACCCCTGGCTCTTGCATTTACACCTGTGGGATTTGGGCAAGTTGTCTTTTCAAATCTCTGGTTTCAATTATTCAAGATGGGAGCAGTACCCCATCAGAGAGGTGCAGTGTGGGGTACCAGGACTGGATGCCCCACCCATAATTCTCTCTTGTGGTCTTTAGGCTGCTCTGGGCTGGTTTTAGCATAAAATTGCCCATCCATTCTGATTCTTTTCCTCTGTCTAGTAGCTGCTGTGGGTATAAGCAAGCACCTCTGAGGACATGGGGTTCAGCCAGGTATGTCGTTATTTTAAGCAAACCATTGTAAGATGTGTGTGCATGCACGCCAAGATCTGCACATCTATTTAGGTTGAGGAGGAGGTAATCAGAGTATAGAATTAAACCGAGCTTGCTGGCTACCATCTTATTCATTCCTCCTCTCTCTCCTTCCCTCTGTTCTTCCTCTCCCTCATCTCTCCCTGGGAGTCACAAAGGCGTTTTTAAATATAGCCCTACCCTGTCTGCTTGTCAGTTTGACACAGAATAACATAAAGACAAAATCAGGCCCAAACTGATATCAATGATTTTTTCTTTGTGCCCCAAGCTTTGTACAAATGGAAACATTGCAGAAAGCAGAATGTAGTTTTACTTACAATGAAGGATCTTAAAATAGACTTAAGCCTGGCCAGGCTCCATCCATAAGACTTTGACATTGCATCCAATGTGAATGCTTTCTTCTTTCTTGAAACTCTCCAGGTCTCCAGAAAAGCAACCTGGTGGTCTAGTGGGAGTAAAGAAGTGGTTCTACCAAACACACACACACACACACACACACACACACACACACACACACTTATACATGTATACTCATATACACACATATATACACACACTCATACATACACACACACTTATACATCTATATTCATATACACACATACATACACACATACACTCACATGTATGCACACTTGTGCACACACTCATACATGTATACTCATACATACATGTACATACACACACATATACACATACACTCACACCACACACATACACACATGTGCACACAGACATACACTCATTCATACACACCAAAACTCACATACACTCACACTTACATGAGTGTATGTTTTAAAAGAGCCTTTCATTTATTGCATATTACTTTCATGGAGAAAAAAGTCACTTAATTGGTGTCCAGGGACCCTCTTTTCTTCATTCACCCTCAAGACAGGCCATCTGGAAATATGTGACTTTGCACCAAGAGCCACAGTAGTTGCACGCTAAACCTAACTTTCGAAGCTGCTCCTATGCTAACGGAGAAAGCACAGGTTTCAAGAAAAAAATGTTGTGAGAAGCCAAGGCCTCCATAGGCTGTGGCTGCCCTCCCCATTCTGTAGATTCCAAGAACCTTCCTCAGGGTTCACAGAGCTGCCTCTCGGGGGCCTCCAAAGCGGAAAGGCTCCAGATGCCCACGTACAAGCTTAGAGATCAGCTCACTTGTCTTACATCTAAACACTGGATTTCCGGCTGTCTGGAGGAAGGGCCACGAGGTCTGTATTGTTTAACCTGTGCCAGGGGGATTCTGCTATAAAATCTACCAAAAAGCCCAGGAAAAATCCAAGCCCTAAGGAAATGCCTGCACATGTCAAGGCATAGCCTGCCTGATCCAGGAGCTTCATGAATGACCCAGATCAGATAAAGCAACAGTTCTCAGCCTTTGGGGTCATGCTTTGTTGGGGGTTAAATGACCCTTTCATTGAGGTGGCATCTCAAATATCTTGCATATCATATTTTTATATTTAGAGTTATAATTCATAACTATAGCCAAATTATGGATGTGAAGTAGCAATGAAAATAATTTTATGGTTGGGGTCACTACAGCACGAGGAACTGTATTAAAAGGCCACATTATTGGAAGGTTACAAACCACTGAGTTAAATGAACAGGCAAGGGGAGAGTTCCTAAAGCAGGCTTCGGGGGGTGAGCTGGTTGTTCATGTTTCTTCAGCCCACTGTTCCCTGAACAGCAGTGACACGGAACATCTTTTCCTATGCTCCGGAGTCTCTCACATAACTTCCGTGAGTAAGCGTCTCACCCAGTCCTTTGCCCATTGTTTCAGGTGGGTTGTTTGTTTCTGCTGTCTGTTCATGAGCGTTCCCTATATGCCCTGAGTATTAGACTATAATAGCTCTATCTATAGTTTGCAAGTATTTTCTCCCATCCTGTGGGTTGTTCCTCCTCTGTTGACTGTTTCCTCAACTGTGAAACTTCATGGTTTGTTATCACATACTTGGTTTGTTTTTCCTTTTATTATTCCTGATGTCATATCAAAATGTAATTTCTAAGCCCAATGTCTCAAAGGCTTTTCTCCTTGCTTTGTTCTTTTCTATGAGTTTTATACTCTTGGGTCTTCATCCACTTTCAGTTTGTTTTCTTTACAGTATGAGATAAGGATCCAACTTCACTGTTTTACATAGCTGTGCAGTTTTTCAAAGCTATTTGTTGGAGAAACTGACCATTTCCCATTATATGTTCCTGGCACTTCATGGAAGATAATCTGACCATGTACACAAGATTATTTGTATTTCTGGTTTCTTTACCCCATTGATCCATTTGTATGCCTTTATGGCAATTCCACACTGTTTTGATCACTGTAGCTTTGAAATGTGTTTTGAAATAAGGCAGTATGAAGGTTCTACCTTTGTCTTTGTTGTCCATGTCTTGATTACCTGACTGCTCCTCTGATTCCATCTGATAGAAGAATTTTTGGTTTTGGTTTTGGTTTTTCTGAGAGTGCCCTTGGCATTTTCATGAGAATATTACTGCATTTGTTAGATCAGCTTAGTGGACAGTTCCACTTTCAGGATCCTGTCTTCTGACACATGGCAGCAAGGGATCTTTCCAGTTACTTCTGTCTGCGTTCATTCTGGTCTTGGTCCATCCCTATGTTTATTTACTAACATCTTTATCCCTTTTAACCATTTCGTTAACAGCACTGAGTTCTTAATTACCTTTCTTTCTTACTCATTGTTGGTATAAGGAAAGTTAACTCATTTGTGCATGTTGGTTTTGTATGCTACAACTTTCTGATTTAATGGTTAGTTCAAATAGTCTTCTATAGAATTTTTATTTAATATCTTCAATGTGTACATGGTGATCATTTTATTACTTCTTTTCAAGATGAATCACTTTTATTTCTTCTTTCTTGCTTAATTGACCCATTTAATAGGACTTCCATTGTTACTCTGTTCAATAGTAGTGATACAAGTAAACAAGCTTGCCTTAATCCTGAAAGCTTGTTTGGCTTTACACATAAAATTATGTGTAAAGTTGTCTAAAATGTATAGCCTTCTGTGTTCTTAGCCCCAGCCTTGTGAACCTCTTTTGTATAATTTATAATTATACAAATCTAAGGATACCATTGTGAGTTAGTGTGTGAGTTACAGTGCTGTGGTGACCTGAAGAGTTTTGACTAATAAAGAAAAGGACTTGGGTCACTTCCTAAGAGAGCCATTGTCACCATGTCCTTTATCTGTCACCATTGCACATATGAATGCTTTAATCTACACAAACATTCAGAGTGTGGAATCACAATTCAGCCCACTTTGTAGACAAGAACAGTGAGGTTTGATGTCACAAAGAAAGTCAAGGAATAAACTGGATTGTGAAGCAAAACCTGTCAGTCTCTGGCATCCATGCTGGCTCTCGGTGAGAAATCACATTCTGGGTGCAGGCTGGACCTGGGCTAGCCTCTTCTCTCCCAGAGATATCTATTACTTCTTAGGATGATGGCTTCACACCACCTTTGCTAAGGATGTTTCTGAAAACCTAGTAACCAAGATAATTAATCCACCAATCATATCTTTATACCAATTGTCTGCTGTCTGTGGTAAAGGGTCTGCTTATGGGCCTAGACTTCACCTGAGAACCAAGTCTGTGGTCTTTGAGATATGTGGTCATGTCACTCTTGGCAGACATGTATGGGATCAAGATTGAATATCCAGATGATTAAATTAATAAATTCAATGGTTGAGATAACTAAATATTTGACCCAGAGATTTCCCTGTCCAGGTCAGTCCATCTCACAGCAACTGTAACAAAGGCTTTCTTCAATAAAGAATCAATGAGAAGAAGCTGGCTCTCCGTGGAGATGGGAGGGAAATGCTGCTTCTTCTCTGCTTTCTTTTCTCCCTATAGCATCTGCTAAGGTCCTCTCAGCCAGTGTGGAATCTTGGAAAGAACCCAGCTGGAATGGTTGGGTTCTCTTCCCCATGACAATTTTAGAAGCAGATGCTAAGGAAATGCATGGAGTTTTGTCAAGAGAGTGAACAATAGCAAATAGACTAAAGGCCCCTTGCTAGAATCCATTCCTAGGGACGGATATGATCTGATGACTGCGGGCAGCATATTCAGAGTTCAGTACTCCACACTCTGCTGTGTGCCTAGTTCCCAGCATCCTTCATCACTAGCCAGCCATGAAGCTCATTAGTTACAGTCACACCCTTCTCCTGGAGCCCAGGCTGCTCGGCCTTCAGCTCTGGTCAAGAACCAGCCTGTGGCTTTAGACATGGGATCCATCTTGGGTGCTGACTATTTGTGTAGAGACTCCAGATGTTTCAGAAAGAGTAAGAACCCAGCATGCACATGAATAGTCTAGCTACCAACAATGTCCTGCTTATCAGACAGACATCTAGACAGACATGGAGGATTATTAGTAGGTTCATAAGTGACATGTGGCAAAACAAACCAAAGCTTTCAGGCATCTGTGAAAGATTAAACAAAATGAAGGTGTATTTGATGAGGACATTTTTTTTTGGGAGGGGGGTACAGTGGACAAGAATAACAGTAGGGAAAAAAACACCTCCCAGGACCACAGTATTGTACACACACCAGGAGGAGTTGAGACAGTCAGGAAACACTGGAAAGCACTTCTGAGCAACAATGATCTAGTCTCACCCTAAAAGAGATGCTCGTGTAATTCATCATTCCTCCAAAGAATTATGACACAGTTGGCAGTGGCAATTGCCCTGTGATCTTGAACAAGTTAACTTCATGTCTCCAGGTCTTTAGATACTTCATCGGTTTACGTTGAATAATAAGTGTATGTCCAAAGGCTAAAGGTGAGGCAGTAACTGAAATCATATACCTATATACAAGTCAGTCGACACATAAAGAGCTACGCTTGGATATCCTCTCAGCATTGCCACGCCCTCGTCATCTTCCTCAACTTGTTCTCTCTTATCTATGAGTCTATATTGAAGAAGGGAAAGATTCCATTAAGTACCTACATAGATAAATGTTTTTTGAAGAGAAACTCACAAAACCAGATTGCAATGAGTAAGCACACAGAGCCACCTGGTCTAGATTTTATTTGGATTCAAAGTTAAAGAATTGGCCTGGGGTGGAGCCCTGGTTTGGTGTTTTAAAAACCATCCTGGTGGTTTCAATATGCACCCAAACTGAGAGCCAGTGGCTTAAGCCAATCAGCTCCCTTCTAATTTTTCTTACTCATGAGTGTCCCTATTCAGTGTCGTCTTTAAGCTACTGCTTCCAGAATTTCCCCAGCCATCAAATCTGACCTTGACACTGGCCTGTTGAAAACCTTAGATTCCTTTGCCTATAGCAACAATACTAAACGGACTTCTCAGTGTGCCACTTCCAGTAAGTTGGTTGTGGTTTCTGTACAATTCTGCAGTGTGCAGGTTGCCTGGGCCAGGCAAGGAAGGCCCCCATCAGGAGCCCAGTAAAGAGCAATGAGGTCTGCCTCTCCCAGCATACAGCACTTGAACATGGACCAAAGAGCCTGCACTGAGCCAAAAGCAATGACCCCCATTAGGTTCTTATTGTTCCAACCAGACATAAAGCCTGAGACCCATGCCTTTAATACTGCCGGCTCCTAGCTAGAGTGACCTTGCCCGTTCTTCTTCCCAAATAACCCCTGAGTCTGACTCCAAGACTCAAGCTGAAATGTCACCATGACCACCATCTACCTACCCACTCACCCACCCACCCTTTACCCCCCCCACCACCACCACCATCAAAGACCTATGACTGTCCTGGATGTAATCAGCCTCCATCATCTCCAAGCTGCATAGTATTTTCCCTTCTAATTGATTGTGCTGTGCTGTGTGGTAATGTCCCCTAGTTCATATCTGAGCTGCCCTCCTAGTCCGCTGAACACCGCTAAGAGTGAGTGATGAGGGGAGGCCTTAGGTGCACATGCATTTCCTGTTTCTTACTCATCCTGCTTCCCAGTGAGTGACTGACACATAGGAGGAGTTCAGAGGGAGCCTGATGAGTGACACGCAGCGTCTGTGGGACCTTCTGCCACCCATCTGCTCCGCGAATCTGGGCTCCTTCTGAGTCATGCAGCACAGTCTGCCAGAGAACCTCCATCTGGAGAGACCTCTCCCCACAGCAGCCTTCCCTTCCCATCGTTAAGCCTGTGTTGTTTCTTATTCAACAGGAAATAATTGAATGCTAGGACGGACGCAAAAATAACTCGGAAGCTATAAAAATCATAAGCTGTCTATTAGTAATATTGCACAGGATGCTTTCGGGGAGCACAGCTCAGCACCGTGTGTTTAGCATCCGGGGTCTCTGTATGCATCGTGTAGGCGTGTCTTTCTGGCTGTGTCAAGGCAGCTAGCAGCTCCTCTCTCCTGTGCAGTTCAGTTTCAAGGCTTGCTAGGGGGTCAAAATCAGCCTTGCCTTATGCATGAAAAGGAAATGTACTCCATCATCCCAAATTAGTAAATATATGCAGGAGAAAACCTGAAACCCTGGGTTCTCACTCCACCCACCTGAACCCCTGTATTGGGCTTTATACAATACAGAAGGAATTCTGCCCCAAAGAACAGTTTATAAGCACAACAGTGATATTCACAGAGTTAAGTTTTTTTTTTTCTTGATTCCTGGTGATTTACTCATTTAAGTCAGTATCATTGCAGAACAGAAACTATTTCAGCTCTCTGCATAAGTGGAATGTCTAATAGAGAGTCGCATTATAATGAAATATGCATTAATGCAAGCTCCATCAAGTACTTCTCATGTTCTGTGGGCATCCAAAAGTTTAAAATGCATATAATCTTATTTTAGTTGCTGTTCAAATGATGGTACATTGGGTTAATACGCTTAATTAAAAATCATATTTGAAGCATTCAGCAGGGTGGTTAATTCACTATTGACATTTACTGTAACATAGTTAAGCATGTAGAAAGAAGACAGTGGGATATGTCACCGCAGGGTCTGGCGGGATAGACGGAGGACATTGCGTAGTGTTCACAATACAGCAGGTGCTTGATGCTCGGGAAAATGCAGCTAAGCATGCCCTAAAATATTGGCCATCGATAATAAATTTTTGGATAAGGAGACACTCTCAGAATGATATGCAGTCTGCTGCCTGTGTTTAGATGAAGATTAGTGATCAGGATTGTTTTCTGAACCTCCTAAACCACGTTCAGACTCCCCATGGGCACACTGCTTGGAGGGTACATCAGCTGCCCCTCAGTCAATGGTGAGCACTGTCCTAAGGCACATGCTCATTGTAACTGCCATTCCTACACCATTGTTCCTTCACACTGGGTCCCACCCACCTCATTTACATCCTCCACCCAAACCAAAACCTGATGTGGAGCTCAGGGCCAGGCCAGATTGTTCTTCATCCTAATTTTGCCACCAACATCTTTCAGTATTTTAAAGGCTTTCTCAGGGTCTCCTCTTGCCTAACCCCTCCCAAAAACCTCAGGTCCAAACCCAGAACCAGCCAGGGTGAAACCGAGCAGAAAGGTCCAGGAGCATCTGCACTGAGTATTTGGCTGGGCAAGAAATGCATGGTCCGTGTCCTCCCACCAAGGGCTCTCAGCCCCGAGCTGAGATGAGAACTTACAGACCAAAGGGGGAACCATGAGATGCAAGGGAGAGAAATGGATGGGAAGTCCCTGAGCCAGAGTCCCTCCTCCAGCACCAGAAACCTGAGGCTACAGGAAGCACCAGATCAGGCGAGCCTACCAGGAGACAACTGCGAGTCTTACTGGGAATGGGAGCATAATACCAACACCCAATACAACCCCGACAACTTGATGAAAGGGTTTAACTGCTTTACTGGTCAGTGGTCTCCAATTTCATGTCAGTGAGGATCAAATGGTACCAAGATGGAGGATCTTCCCAAGCAAACCCGACACCTGTCTCGTGTGCGCATCTTCTTCCTAAGTGGTGCTACTTACTGTCCTGTCTGGGTGTCTCGTTCTTTTTCCTATGTCCCAATCAAGTCCTTTACTCATATCTCTGCCCTAACCAACCTTCCCCTTTTCCCCTTCTTCTCCCTCTCTCGCTCCCTTCAAGAGACCCCGAATGAGAGGATCTGAAAGTAGCCCTGACAGGAGATTCCCCTCTGCCAAGTACAGCATTGGCTTCCATTTGCTTCGAGCAGGGAAGCAGAGCATGAGCTCTCGGCTCCACCAGGCCTTGGAAACGGCTCCCTGTTATCTTTTGACTCTGTGATCTTTTCCAAACAATGCCACTCTCAAAAGTCAGCATAAGTGGAAAGTTCAAGGCCCACAGTGGGTGAAAGGTTTCATGTCCACTAATGCCCTTTGGCCTGATTTTTACATCAATGGAACATACTGAGGCAAAATCAACAGCAGAATATAAACACCGAGATTCACAGGCAGACAGGCAAAGAAAGGCAGTACCGTGCAGACAAGTCTATGAGGAGATTGGGACTTTAGTCAAAGTAGTCAGGAAGAACATCCTGGACATCTTCTAGCAGCTAAAGAAACACAGACATCTGTATGAGCTTCTGTAACCTGGGAAAGTTCAAGAAGTTCCCAATGGTGCTCAAGAGTAACAGAAATGGCATCCAGGCGGGGACTGGAGGTTCTGATAGTGCAGACTTCATTGACCTGGGCTCCCAGCACCATGTGGAGCTGGATCAATGTGATAGGAACAGGAGATGGCCCAGAAGGGTCAGGGGCATCCATCCAGACTTCACTGTTATATAGGAGCATGGTTAGAATGGTGGAAGGAATTCATATGGCTCTGTAAGGTAACTTCTTATACATTTAGGCCCAGTGCTTAAAATTGATCTCCCACCCCCAATTCAGACACATTTCTGAGGAGTCCCTTTTAGAGACCCCCTCCACTGGACCCCACCAAGTCTATACTTACCATTCAGTTTGCTTTTCTTAACATGCGGGAGACCCTGACTGTTCAAAAAAGAAGCCCTCACTTGGATTTATCATTGCTCCTTTGGGAGACTGTAGGCTTTTTTCTTTCCATCCTATCTTCAAGAGCCTCTCTCATGAACTCCAGGTGAAATTCTACAGTAGCACATTGCTGGTTCTCCAGTGTACTCTCAAAAGACCTACAATAGCCACATGCACTTGCTTTCCAGTGGAATGAGCCTAAAAGTTCATATTCTTTTAATGAGTATACTATGCTATGCTGACAGATTCAAGGGGGTCATTATCACTGAGGAAAAGCAGTATGTGTTCCCCATTTTGGGTGATCCCTATTCCTATTTGTAATCTATGAATAGAAGACAAGAGAGTCTTGTGACCATCAAGTTCACAAAGACATAACACCCCATTGAATAAACAAATACTTAGTGCCTACTATGTGCCAGGCACTTTGCTGGTGTATGAATGAAAGATTTAGCCCCTATTTTCACCCAGCTTTCAGGGGAATAATGTAGTGGGAGTTCGGATTAACAAGAGGAATATTACACAGTGTGATCATAATTGGCATAACAGGAAAGGAGAAGCTGGGGGCCCTGTGAAAGGAGATAGTGAGAGAAAGGCTTTCTGATACTGAGGTGAGAAGGCGGAGTCGCCTCGGGAACTGAAAGAACATTCTAGACAAAAGGCATGGCTTGTGCAAAGACTGGGAGGAACAGCCTAAGCATGCTTAAGAAACAGAAACCTGACTAAAATGAAGGAAAAGTCGGTGAGTGAGGAGGGAAGTTTTAAGGGGAAGCCACAAGGCAGCCTGTCGCATGGGTCACAGCTTCCATTTTAAATGAAGTAGACGACCATCAGAGTTTAAACATGGGCCTGATGTGCTCGGAGTCACTTCTCTTCAGATCACTCTGTGCTGTGGAAACTAGTGTGTGAAGCCATTTAGGAAGCTGTTGCACTGATGTAGATAAAAGATGGAAATTACCAGGCTAGGGAATCCAGGAATCGAGATGCCATGGAGCTCTTACGGTAGAGTCATGAGACTTTACATATGCACTGGGCCTGGTCAGGAGCTGAGGGCAAGGGGAAGTCAGGGCTGACTCCTCAGGGTCCTGACTCATACAGACCTGTAGGTGATGGTATTATGTACTGGTAGGAGGGATGTAGTGTGTGCATGCTTCTATGTGTGTGTGTGTGTGTGTGTGTGTGTGTGTGTGTGTGTGTGTGTGTGTGTGATGGTTACAGTTGACTGTCAGCTTGAATGGATGGATGGACACCTAGAAGATTCACAAAGCATACCTCTGGGCATGTCAGTAATGGGGACTAGATCATAAGGGCTCTGATCTAGTGAATGATTAAATTAGTTTGTGAATTCAAACTCTGAATAGACTACTAGGAGGCAATGAAACCAGAAAGTGGGTCCTTGCTGGGAGAAGTGGGTCACTGGGGGCATGCCTTTGAAGGATCTTGTTAGCCCGCACATCTGCCTCACCACTGAGGTGATGGAGTACCACTGGTGGGTCGCTCACAGGAGGCAGAACACGGTCCCAGCCGGTGTTCTTCCAGGTGAGAAACTGCAAGATCTGGGACCGATGCTGTGGTTCTCAGTCTACACCTCTGAGGACCACGGGGAGTTGAGAATGTGACTGGGTCTGTAAGTCTGAGCTTCCCCAACATGCCAGACAGAAAGAGGATGGCTGAGCCCAGCATTGGGTGAAATTGGATTTAGCTTCAGGTAAATGCTGAGAGTACACAGGGGCTGAAAGAAAGAAGGCCTTCTCTGGGAGATTTAGGCTCAGCTCTTTATGATGATGCAATCATGGGATGACCTCCATAGTGATCCTTGATGAAAGACAGTCCTTCCTTGTCCAAAGTGCTTTATTTATGGCAGGTGTGAATGCACATGTCTTACTTCAGGTAAACCAGGGATAAAATACCTTTGGAGGGATGGAATGCATGGGAAGGGACATTCATTGGCTAAACACTCAGTGCCTATCTAGATACCTAATCAGCATGGAAAACTCCAGGTCTTTATGCTAGGTTGTAATGGTCCTCTCCATGAGGTGTCATAGTTAAGTGTGCCAGGACAGGCAGAGCCTGCCAGGGAACTGGTTCCATGCCTAGTGTTCTCAACTCTGAGATTCCCTGGGGTTTTGAACCTACTTCAACCTGGCCAGTTCTTCTGTCTGGTGGCATGCTCCACTTGCCCCACAGGATCTGAATTGGCCCTGGCCCTCCCTTCTTGTTTTCTCTCTCTCTCTCTCTCTCTCTCTCTCTCTCTCTCTCTCTCTCTCTCTCTCTCTCTCTCTCTGCCTTCCCACCATCATCAGGTGGGTGAGCAGCTTCCTCTACCACATGCTCGCTCCCTTTAATGTTAGACCTCACATTGGCTCAGGAACAACAGTGCCAACTAAGCAAGCACTTACTAAGCACTCAGATACTGAGTCATGGACCATGTACTCAGAGTTCTGAACTCCTGGGTCAAAACAAACCCTTCCTACCTGCAGCTGTTCTCTCAGATACTTTGTTGCGATAATACGAAACAGACTTGGGCACAGGCACAGAGGACTTGTCTGTCTGTCTGTCTGCCTTCCTTTCTTTGTTACTTTCTTCTTTCCACTGTAAATGCAAGAGATCTCTTGTACTGGAAACATACTTGAATGGCCATGGATCAGGAAGACAGATCCAACATGCAATTTCAAGGTACATATACTAAGCCTGAGGTTTGCCAAATGTGATTGGTGAGCAGCCATCTGGTAGATCTAGGCAAGCTTGGCCTAAACCTCCAACCCTCTCCCACCTCTTTCCCCGATGCCCAGCTGGGCTCTGGGGATCTGGCACAGCCTTGTGCAAGACAGTCAAGACCACTAAGAGCTCATGCTCTGACCACAGCAGGACGGTCCTCTGCCTGGTATGTAACTCAGAGCATTGCTGGAAACAAAGCCTGTCTGTGACTAGACCAGGCCAGCCCGTCACCTTGGAGCATTCCCCTACACCTCCCCACACTGATCTCACTTGTTCAGGAAGGCTTGTATAATCCCGCTGCCCTCGCCTGTGTCCCCTCGCAGATGCGCAGGCACTGCAGGCCCAGTACAGGGAGGGGAATAACAGCAAAGAGAAGCAGCCTCTTACCTACTGACAAATACACTGGGAAGGACTGACAACACACTCAGGGAGTCTGTAGGACCATCCAAATAACTGATGGTTGCATAACCACTTTCTTATGTAAATGGACTAGTGAGGACTACCATAAGCATGCCCCAAGCATCCATTTATAAAATATCAGAAACTCACAGCGTGTATGTATTCCAAATGGAACCAAGTGTTGGAAACAAAGCAAGAATAACTACCTTTTATGACTCCCACAGTGTGAAGAGCATGCCAACACTCTAATTTGGTAGGTCTTCTTCAAAGCTGTAGGCATCCTATTTTATAATAGTTAATATCCTATAAGTAGTCCTTGGAATTTAGAATTCAAAGAAGCAAATGTACAGACACTTTGGACCATGGAGGGAAACGTAGTTTATGGGTAAGAGGAAGTATATATCCAACCTCTACTTTTCCTGCTTATATCTGTGGAGGAGGAAGATGAATAGGAGGAAGAAGAGGGGGAAGAAGAGGAGGAAGAGGAAGGCAAAGAAGAGGAGGAAGAGGAGAAGAATACCAAGCCAGCAATAGGATAGATGAATGAATGAGCAGACAGGCAAACAGACAGGTGACATAGATACCTGTGCAGATGCTAATTATAAGTCATTTAGTTTTAGAAACTGAAGAGTCCCCAGATAAGTCTCAGATAGCTGGAGCCTTGGAAAGCTCATGGTATAAGTTCTTGTCTAAGCCCAAGACCAAAGGCAGGAAACCAGTATCAAGCTATGAAGTCTGGTAGAGAAATTCTTTCTTACCCAACCTTTTGGTTCTCTTAAGGTCTTCAACAAGTTGAACGAGACCCACACACTTGAGGGAAGCCCATCTGATTTGCCCAGTCCACTAGTTCAAATATTAATCTCGCCCAGAACTACCTCTACAGATACCCCACCACTACCACATGTGCACCCAGAGTGATGCTGGACAAAATATCTAGGCATCCCTGTAGCCCAAACAAACTGATACATATAATTAACCACAACACTAGTATAACCATTAAAAAAGGAAAAAGAGTCACTAGAGATTGATCAAGATATGAGGATTGATCTGTGGTCTCCCTGTAGCCAAGGGCCACATGCCCCACTCTGCCTAGAAGTTAGTAGAGGAATAGCAAGAAGCTGCTTGTCATGGCCCACCAGGGGTAAGGCAAGGCTTCCTAACAAAGGTCTTGGGCCCAGTGCATGCCAATGTTAACAGGATGAGAGTCGTTGCCACAGAGCAGTACAGTCTGCCTCAAAGCACAAAACCCAAACCCGTGAACCGCTGACCTTCCATCAGTATCCATTTAAAAATACTCCTTATTCAGAGGATCCCTGGCTATCTCACTATCTCACTGAAACTGATTCTTTGGGCCTTACTACTCGCACAGTCATTAACTAGGAGAATAAATATCCTGAAACTTAACTGGCATGTGGACCACAGGGCCCAGAGCAGATCCTTAGTCTCCTTGGAAACAGAGAACACAAACCAGACAAAGTGCAAGCTTCTAGCTTCAAAAGGAAAGGGCAGCCCGTGAAAAGCCAGGGTCCGGGGTATAATATAGGGAGGTCTGCAGGTGGGCAGATTGGGAAACTAACAAGGTCAGGGATGCCCTGGTACAACGAGAAGGCATGGTGGACTCCACACATTACCCTCCCTGCCTCTACACATCTATCATCACTAGTAAATCTGTGACTGAAAACCTGCTGCTTTGCTTTGCAGTGGGAGCCACAGTAAACTGAGCTTCAAGCAAATGAGATGGTGCTTGCCACCTTGCTCTCTACCGGGGCTCTGATTAAGCTATATGATACCAGGTATTCGTTTTCTAGAGTAGCTGTAACAAAGTACCCCTAGCTAAGAATGACTGTTGAGGTTTGATCTGTTGCTATGCCTTGTAATGCTAAGGGTGGGTCCGAGACCTGGTTGCCCTGGATATGAGAGTCTGCATGTAGATCCAAGTGATTTCATGTGACCTTGCCCCCAAGTTATTTCTGATTGGTAATAAAGATGCCTACAGCCTATAGCTGGGCAGAATAGAGATAGGCAGGGTTTGGTGTTCCAGCCTAGCGGTAGGAGGAGACCACAAGAAAAAAAAAGAGAGAGGGGAGAAAAGATATGGTTAGGAGTCAAGGAAGCATGGCCGTAAAGGCTGGCCAGTTGGAATTAGGAGCAGCCCAGATAAACAATAACTCAGAGTCATTGGTAGTAAAGTAGATTCTGATAGCATAGAGGGTAGACATCTGTGATTAAGGCTTATTATAAACAATAAAAGTTGAGTGTCTTTTATCTGGGAACTGAATGATCAAAGATGGGGTAGAAACCCCAGTTTGGAATTAAATATTTTGTTTTTACAACAAATGAGTTTAATTACAATTTAGTCTTCACATCCCTGAAGGCTGCCTGTTGCAAATGAAGATGTTAGCAGTCCATGTACCTTCCACTAGCTTTTGGAATCTCTTCTTGCCTCTTCTGGCCTGTGGTGGTGGCTGGCATCCTTGGCTTATAGTATCATTCCTGCCTCTGCTTTGTCCTCTTGTCTGTGTTTCTATCTCCATGTATAAATTTCCTTTCTCTATAAAGGGGCCAGTCATATAAAGGCGCCCTGAAGGGAAAATGAGCTAGAGACACAGGGTGAAGACAGAACAAGCCAGAGAATAAGAAGGAGCCAGAAGATTAGAACAGATTGCCAAAATTAGTATGAGGCCAAGCAGAGCAGTTCAGTGAGAAAACGAGAGAAGCCAGATTGAATCAGACAGTTTGGGGAGGAGTTTTTGAGCCAGAACAGGTGAGTTGACCATCCAGCCAGAGATCAGAAAGAACTAGAAAGGGTGAGCTTATTTGGCAGTAAGTCTCAGAGGTTGAAAATGCTTTAGGCCTAGATAAGATTGTACAGAAGCTAGAAGCTTCCAGAACTAGACCTATGTTAGCAGACTGAGGCAGTAAGCCTTGGAGGGGACAGTTGCATCAGGAGAATAAAAGATACTTTGGCATGGACCTTACCATTGAGCCCCATCCTTTCACCTACAAGGAATGTAGTGTCATCAGCATGTTAGCATACAGAAGTCCTCCAGCTCCTCTGCCCAGGCCAGTCCCCTGACATGCCATAATGAATTACATAGCTGGGCTGCCTGTTCTCTTGAAGCTCACAGAGGCACAGAGAGTCAGACTTTTAACAACGGAGCAGATAAAATAGAGGAAAAGAGGTAGGATCTCATCTGTGTCAATGGCCAAGTAGACCATTTAGGTAGCCAAGTCCTAAATGATCACCAGTAAATAAGTGACACTTGTTTATGGGCAGATAATGATCTTGACACAGTAGGCACCATGCCGTGAAGGAAAGATGAGAGCAGAGACAAAAGGACAGGCAAGGGCCACTGCCACCCTCATTTCAGAGCCAGGATAGGGAAGCCTGCTCCATGAGGGCATCGCCCAGTGCTCAGGCCTGAGCTCTCAGCTCACATGTTGCCCTGATCATCTTGACATGTGTCTTAGTGAGGACTTACATTTCAATTTTTAGCTGAAATCCTTGCTGACCTATTGCCTTCCCCCTTAGCTGCTCCACCCACCTACCCATCTACCCTTGGCACATCTATTCTGTAGGATTGATGTCTGATAACAGACTGTAAAAATGTCCATGAGGAAAAAGACAACTAGCAGTAATGGCCTGGGAGCTGCCACCCCTTTCCTGTTCATATCTGCAGACTTTAGAGAAACATTGCCTGCTAATTAGACACACCTCTTCCCCCGACAGATGAGAACATAGGGGAGCTCTTATCTAGGTGCTAGAGAGAGGTAACTGCCCCCACCCCTGAGAGCCAGCCTCTCTTTCAAGAGAACTGACTTTCAAATCCAGGAGCTCTGATCTTCAGAGTGCTTGACAAACCCATGAACCCCCATCGTCATCTTCATACCCAGGGGTCACTCACTGCCTACTGCTTGCTGATAGGAAACAATGCAGTGTAGCAGTTGGCCTTGGGTCCTAGGACTCCAGGAGACAATCAAGAACGCCTTGGTTCTAGATCTCTTCAAATGGCCACAGCTGCTCCATTGAAGATTTTGTTGACTTGAGTCAGAGAAGATGCTACCCCCGAGACCAACTGTGGTAGAGTTCCGATGGTCTTTACATACCAGGTCCAGGTCTGAGAGGTTATTTAAATCTTAAACATGGAGTTTTTAAAAGTAGTATGAGAAATTGTAAAACTGAAAAGTAGTCTTTGTTGTTCCAGATTGGTCGATGGAACAACCGTCTAGAAATCTCACCGCTTGGTGAAGGCCTGCAAAGAGATCAGACAGGGTGAGTCAGAAGAAAATAGAGGAGTGTCAGACCTCACAAGTAAATAATAAAATCTGTAGCACTTCTTTCTCTAAAGGAGAGAAAATAGACACTCACACTTGTCGAATGGGAAGATGGTCCACAGCTGAAAAACTGGGAAGCTTGGACCCCCAATTTTCATTGTTGCACTCCCTGGTGACCTCCCAACCTCCTGCTATTGTGAACATCAGGACTGTGAGTAAGAAAATGTTTTAGTTAAAGGAACCCTGAGATAGCAATCCCAAGAGAGAAAATCAGGGCCGAGGGGTTGGGGTGCGGAACACAACAGGCTCATCCTTGGCTGACCCCTGGTGGGCCTGGTGCTGGGCTAAAGGGAGAGGAGAGCTGAAAAGTGCTTGCCTGGTTTCCTTTTGCCTGTAGTCACCAGAGGGTCTGTGTTGGGTTGAATATATGAGGGAGAATCATGTTTCCCCCTTGAAAGAGAACTGCAGTGGAGATTCATTTGCACACATGAGTGGATGCACGTGTGCAATGCTGGTTGATGACTATTGAGTATTGGCTACTCCAGGTCATGTTTGTAGTACATCACCCATACAAAAGCCCAACTCTAGAACAGGAAGTGAGGTCAAATGTCATCCTTACTGCTTAGCACTTGGTACAGGACAAGCACTATACTTAACCCCTCCTGGCCTCAGCACGCTTGTCCTAGAAATAAAGTTACTGCTGTCCCTTCCCTCTGTGGCTTGAGAGAACTAATTGCAGAAATACTAGTACATTTTCATTATGCCTTTGTTTTTAGCATCAGCTGTATCCTCTCCTCTCACTCCTTCCTATGGTAGCCCAGAAGGGCCAGTTTTCCCCCTCTGCCCTATTTTGGGTCCATGTCAGAGTCAGGGTTTATTTGATGTCCAGAGTACAGTACCGTTACCAGGTATCCACCAGAAAAGACTGCTGGGACATGGGTTTAAGTTCGTAGAAAGTCTTTAGGAGCCAGCTGGCAACTACACTTGGTGTTTAGGACCCCAGTGTAGCACCGAGCCATTCTCGGGGTGAGCTTTTAAAACACAAAAACCATGCACTGGGATGACATACTTCAGTCGACAAGAATAGTTCACCAGAAGTGGAATTGCAGAAGCCAGAGAGCAAGGCTAGAACATTCTGAGAGTTTCCTGGAACTATAGACTTCAATGCATTAGGCGTTTGCTTTAGTTTTGGCAAGTGGGTTGAGTTTCTCAGCCTGAATGGGTCTTCTGTCGTGGGGTCAGTTATGCTAAGGTCTGGGAGCCTATTAAGATCTGAGGCCTGGCTAGTGTCTTCTACACACATACATGATGTGGGCCCAGCAAGGTATTCTCATCCTAGAACTGATGGATCAATGTCTACATGTATGTATCAATGTCTACATGTATGTATCAATGTCTACATGACGTTATATGCCTGTCCACCAGGTGGCTTACTGCATACAGAATAGTCTGCTGATCACTGTTGCAGCAGTGCTGCAACATGGCAGAGGTCCTCTTACCACCAGGTTTGTTATGAGCACCCCTCCTGACACTTCCAGACATTCCCATCCCCTGTCTCTTGGATCAGTGAGCAAAGAAATTGAAGTCCTCTGCTGATTTTCCTTTTCCTTACTGAGATAGAAACAAATTTGAGGGCAGGGACTGTGTCTTGGGGATGGTGGTTGCTTTTCTCATTGGCTGGTGAAGTCTTTGATATACTAGACATATTATAAATATGTTGGTTGGATCTGTAACCACCCAGGCAGAAATGAAGATGTTCGAAAGAGACACGTGTGTCTCTCAATCTATCAGACTGTTGAAGCAATGGACCCCAAAGAAAGGGGATTCCCCCACCCCAGGAAAGGGCACTGGCTGGGAGGAGGGGATTTGTCTCCTGGAAAGAGAATTCACAGAGTCCCAGCACCTTGTCAGACCACCTTACAGTATGAGGCTGAAACCTACATGCTAGTGGGTCAGTGGTGGGTTCACCCACATCTTAACCATATGCTGAGATGTGCATATCCTGGGCCCTCTGTTTAAATTTTGATCTCACTTCAGGACACCCAAAGGTGGACTTGGTGATGGAGGCAGGGGATCCACTGGGTCTCTTCCCAGTGTGGTTACATTGAATGATCTCTTTTTTTCTGCTTCCACTGTTTCTTTGGTTCTTTCAACTTGGCTTATTGGAGACGGTTTGGCTAGACATGGCTTGAGACCCAGCTTGTGACCCCCATGGTTGATAATAGATCTATCAGTAGCATGAAATCAAACTGCCAATTCACTCTCTCTGTCCTTTGGACCTTGAGGAGAGTGGGTGGGATCCAGTGGCTAAAGATCTAGGGACTGTTTTTACCTGGATGATTTCAACAACAGGGCCTTTCTTCCTCCTGTCTTACATTCAGGCATTCAACTCTCTCCACCCCCCAGTCACCATCAGCCACAGCTGCCTCAGCCAATACACTCTACCCATCTGCTCAGAGAACAGTAGATAAACCACAGAGCCCAGGCAAGGACACTTCTCACCAGCTAAAGACCTTCCCAGGCCACTACATCTCTCCAACCAGATTGGCCTCCAGTTTCTCTCCTCCTCACAGCAGAGGGCCAAGAGATGGTGTTTACTGCACCGTTGCACATTAATATACATTTAAACACTACCCCAGGGCAACATAAAACAGAGCATCTATTTTTAACACTGTCCAAATGGGAATCCTTACAATTAAAGGGAGGTTTTCTTTTCCTTTCTTTTCTTTTTTAAAGCAAAACTGAAGTTGGTACAGACTGAAAGTGTCATTACATTTCTTTCACTAAAAGACTAGCCATCTCTGGGTCTTTGACTTGTCTGTAGTTCCTGACCCATGAGCCAAGCACGTGCTTTTTACGATAGGAAAATTGCTTGGTGGCCACTTTCAGTTCCTGTTGGGGTGAGGGGGATACTTGGCAAGGACCAGACTAGGGCCTTTGCTTTGCACAAAGCCACAGCGGGGACAGCAGCAGACCTCTGAGCTTTGTTTTGCAATGCCATGTGGCAGCCTCAGGACCTCTAGAGGCACAGAGGATGCAGGGTGGAGCTCAGCAGCACTGTCTGCCCGGATGAAGTCTGTTTCCATCCAAGGTTTTCTCCACCACTGGCCTTGTCAGGAGGAGCCAGCCATATCTCTGCAAAGATCTAATTTTAAAGAACAGAGCTTGATAATGTGCACCCAATGTAGCAGGAATAAAGTGTGACTTCCATTAGTTAGATGAGCAGAAGATGGACTATGCCTTGGCTTTGCTGGGGCCCTGCAGCTGGAGCATTTTAAATTTCATTTATTCTTGAAAATTGATTTTCTTTATTCGATTTACCTCCTCATCAGGCTTTCTACTAAGATGCCCTATTGTATAGCCATTAATAACCACAGGACACTCTGAAATTTCCTTGAGTGTCACACCTGGGGGTTATTTGTTTCTGAGAATTAGACTCTTAACTCTAATGAGAACATTCAAAAACCCAAACAGGATTTTCTGTTTAACATCCTAGGCGGGGAAGGGCTGAGCCCTGCCCACTGGCCAACGGCTGCTCACTGTGCAGTACAGTGATGGACCAGTTCGAAGAGTCCCTGGAGCAGTTCTGAGGTTAATCTCCTAGAGTGTGGCTCTTGCCCAGAGCACCGCGAGGCTGCCTGGGCCACCTCTGTCACAAGGGATATTTTGCCTCCTGCTTTGCAGACGGAGCTTAGCATTTGCTAGAGCCAATTTACAGTTCTCATGCCAAGCATCCAGCAGAGAGGAACTGGGCTCCAGTGCACGTCCAATGACACAGCCCCAAGGAGGGTTTGTCCATGGGGAGAACTGTGTTGAAGATCCTTGGTCATCAGTTGGAGAAACTTTTTTTTTTCCTTTGGGCCATTCTGGAATGATTCCGAAATGATTCGTTTCCATGGAGTTTTGTTTTAAATTCTGAGTTCGTTTGTAGTGATGCTTGTTAATCAATTTTAAGTGGAAACAGCTGCTGTGTGTCACTCCCACCGTCCCCCTGCAAACCCTAGAAAACTATAATTCAAACCACCCTCTCCCCTCTCTCCAACCCATCCAGCATGCTCATTTGTATGGCTCTATGGGCTGGGTTTCTAGGCTTTTCTCTTGAATCAACTCTCTGTACAATAGCTTGGAAGGACAGGCTATGCACGGTGGGAGGAGGTGTATGCGCAGGGAGGAACACAGGGATTCAGCAGACATCTGATGAGATGAAACAGTGTGCCACCTCCACAGCAAAGACCAGGATCCGCGGGAGGTATCCATGTTTCTTCCCTCATTGGTCCAGAACGCATTTATTAAAAAGTTACTATGAGCAAGCAAGCAGCTGCCTGCTGGGTTTTGTAGAAGAGAAAATGCAGCTTTCAAGGAGCTCACAGCCCAGTGGGGGCAGGAAACTTAAAAAAAAAAAAATAAATAAAAAATTTAAAAAAAAACCTAGCTCTGTAAACTAAATGAGAAAGCTGCGGTGGCCGTGGTAAACAGGCGGCGCTCAGTGAGAGGCGCTGAACTCCTCCGTCCCAGATCCATCCAGCATCCTGCAGAGAGGCAGGGATGAGGAGGATGCCAACTCCATGCTTGCTAGATAGCCTGGCAGATGGGTTCTATGTGGTATAGATAGGATCGGGTGCACTGGGCCTTGTCTATTGCCGTGTTCTATGTAGCTCTGCCTATGAATGGTCAGACCACTTCCAAAGCCAGCATCAGGGCCTACACAGTCCACCAGCAGTGCTAGCCCGTGTTCTCCAAAAGCCATAAGATAGCAGTGTTCATTTCTCTATTGCTCACGTGGATGGTGATGGTGTCTCCGTCGAGTGGGAAGAATGCCCGGGCTATGCTACAACAGTGGTTCTCAACCTGTGGGTCACGACCCCTTTGGCAACCCTCTGTCTCCAAAACTATTTACATTTTGGTTCATAGCATTAGCAAAATTACAGTTACGGAGTAGCAATGAAAATAATTTGATGGTTGGGGCTTCACCACAACATGAGGGGTCATGCGTTAGGAAGTTGAGAGCCACTGTTCCAGGAAGGATGCAAAAGGGAAAATGGAGCTGTTGATGGGAGCATGAGGAAAATCTCACAGCCGCTTGGGATGAGAGAATAAAGATATCTGTCTCTGTGGGTGTGGCTTTCACCCTCCAAACTACCAGAGCCCTCCCTCCATGCATTTTCTGAGTTAAAGTTACTCATGAAACTGTTTTCCTGTGGCTACAGGAAAGAAAGGAAAAAGGGACTGGAAAAGAATTTAATCTGTGGGATACAGTTCTCCCCATCATTTGCCCTCCTTCTGTGAGTAGCTGAGTGGCTGAGAACAGCTTTAGAAACAGCAAGATACTGTTCTCCCACTGACAGCTGAATGGTTGAACCCAGGCTCCATTTCTGCAGCCACTGAAGTAGCAGCAGCCCGCCACTACCTGGGAAGACCCCCTTTGGGGGGGGGGCAGTGGTAGGCCTTGTGAAAGCCCTTGGCATGCTGTGTTGTCTCCAGCAGGAGACTAATTAATTCCAGCTTTTTGTGGTTGCTTTCCTAACTCCTAAAGTCTGAGTCTGTGTCCAGTAGTAATAGAGTCTTGCTGACGTCCCCAAAAAGGACGGAGTTCACTGTTGCCCAGATAATGAGTTCACTGTTGCCTAGACAGTAGTCTGAAGAAAGATATTTGAAAGGAAAAGAGGGGTGTGCCTAAAGTAAAGCCTGCTCTCTAGGGTGGAAGGTTGACTGGGGAACCCCCTGAATCTGCAACGTAAGGTGGCAGGGTTGTCATAAGGCACAAGGTGCCATGGTAGTCTGAGCAAAGGTGAGAGGTGTGAGGGACAAAAGCCTGGGGACAACATTAGTCCTCAAATGTCCAACACCATCTGAAACAGTGGGCATCTCTTCTGAAGGAAGATAAGGTTGGGATCAAACAGCCTTTGGGGTAGCTGCAGGAATGAGCTATCCGGGGAAGGCACACAAAATTGCTTCTCGGTCAGCCATGTAAAGTCGGGTAAGTCTTCATCTGCTAGAAGGAAGGTGGGGTGATGAAAGGGCTGACTTCCCTGGGGTCCTCTTACCCTGCTGGCCAGTGTGGAAGGCTCACGCTTATGCCTTGGTGGGTCACAGCAAGCCGATCAACTGCTCACCAGTTCTGGAAGAGAGTAAGAGATGGTCAGGATGGAGGTCTGAGCAATAACATATATACCATGAATATATTCCATATATCCCATACATATGCTCATGCTTCTGCAAGATGACCCTCTCAGGACAACTGTCTGAAAGCCACGTCTGCTCTTCTTTTGGAGTTTCCCCTGTTCCTTTTGACTTGCTATTGTTTCGATCCCATGGTAATGCCTTTGAAACTCTCCACCACCAACACACCGGCTCTTGCCCACTAAATGATACAAGTAGGTCTTGCTCTGTACCACTGACGCATGACAGAGCGATTGATTATTTTCCTGAGATGTTTCAATCCTCTGTATCTAAAAAAAATCATGCAACAGACAAAAATGTCATAATCCAGGCTTTGTTCCTTCATGAATAGTGGAGCTTCCTGCTTTGTTTCTCCTTCTAGGAGACAAATAGAATGTTTCTGCTTGTCACAAGTGCTAACTCTTGTAAAATTTTACCCATTGGGTAGAGAAGTATGATGTATTTTGAAAATATTCTCCAAGACTGTGTCTAGAACATTCTTAGACACACTGAGATATGGAATGCCAGTGTTCACTCACAGTTTTCATGATATTTAGGGTTGGTGTTCAGGATTCACGGGGGAAGGGGACAAAGTGACCCAGAGCAAGGAGTAGAGCAAAAAGAATCCTCCTAACGTATTTCCTGTCCCTGTGGCTGTCCGCACAATTGGATGGACATGCTAAGGAAATATGCAGCGAGCAGGAACTGTTCATCATAATTTCTCCTTTATGTCAGAAGGCTGACATTTTGCCTGCTTCTAATAGAACTGTACTTGGGCCTGATTCTCCATTATTGTCCCTTTGTTCTCAAGGTCAAAGGTATAGTGCTTGAGAACAGAAATGCTCAGCCTGCCCAAGAGGAAGTCTGCTTTTCTCTGGGAACTAAGAAAGACTACCTCATGACTTAGGAAAGTTAAATTCTCAGGCAATACAAGGAATTTTGAATTGGAGTCAAAAGTCCCAGGTTTAGACCCCACACCTGCCACTTTAACTGTATTCTTATTATTAAGTCATCCTTTCTGGTGTTTTTATTTCCTTATCTCTAAAAAGTAAGATTGTACATACATTTGGAAACACAAGATGATGTATGTGAAAGGTCAAATAAACTGTTAAGTCCTGCCCTGTCCTATATAACAGTCTGACATTTAAATGCCTGTGGCATTGACTTCCCACCTAGCCATAGGAGAGGGTCATAACCAACCAGGGAGAACGGGCATGTTGGTTTATTAATGGAGGCCATTTCTGACCCCATGCCAAAGTAATACGTCATTTCCCTCCCAAGCTGTGGAGAGTCTCTGTTTGGCTTAGATAGAATGAAAATAGCAATATCAAACTTGGAAAGTCATGCTTGTGTTTGCTTTATGGCTCTCGGGGCCTTCACTGTCTTTGCTTTCTGGGATGGCCTTCCCTTCATTGCTGATTGCAAACTCTCCCCAGTGGGAGGGAGATTCTTACAGCTAAGAGGAGGTCTCAAAGCTCCGAAAGACAGCTTCAGTTAGTACACAGTGGACTTTCTCTTTAGGGAGTGTTGGTCATCAAACCTAGGACCTCTCCTGTGCTAGGCAAGTACTCCTCTCGGCAGCTATATATAGCCCCAGCCATTTTTAATGTATTTATTTTTGAAACAGTGTCTCACTAAGTTGCCCTGGCTAGCCACAGATTTACCCTATAACCCAGGTAGGCCTTGAATTTGTCTCATCTTCCAGAAGAGCAGGAATTGCTAATCTGAACCACCAGGCCCAACTTCAACTTGTTCTTCAGGAAAAGACTACCTGGGAACTGGAAAAATAGCTCATTGGTTAAGACCACTGGCTGCTCTTCCAGAGGACCCAAGGTCAGTTCCCAGAATCCACGTGGCAGCTCACAATTGTCTGTACCTCCAGTACCAGAGGATCCAGATGCCTTCTTCTGCTCTCTTTGGGTACCAGGCACATCTGTGGTACACTGACATTAATGCAGGGAAAAATACCAGCACACATGAAATAAAAACCATTCAAAAGTAAGGTTCACTTCAGGTATATGGAGCAAAGAGCCCATTTTAATCTGCTCTGAGCTAGATGGCAAAGGGCTCCCTGGAAACCCAACTGTTTACAGTTATTCCCTTTTACAACCTTGACCTTTCTCGGAATTCATTTCCTGGTATCTAAAAGAAGAAGCCTAAGGACATCCCACATCCTTCCAGATAAACAATCCGGTTTGACTCAACGACAATCTTAGCATTGGATGATTGGAGGCCCAGAAGATGTTTGCTAGAACTTAAATATGATTTTCTACATATGAAGGTTACAACTCCCTGGGCTTGACATTGTTTACACAGTCAAGCGAGGATGTGGGAGTCCCTGGGGCACAGATTCTTCTGGATGCCCCAACTCTCATCACCACCCTCTCTGCACAGTGCCCTTACTTTTCTGAGGCTCTCTAGCATAGGCTCCATCTAACTACACGTTCTTCAAAGGTCACACAAAACTGTCCACACAGAGAGCGTCCATTATGCCATGAGAGTGAACAAGAAGCTGAAGATATTCACCTCCGAACTCAGTGCAAATTCAGATTCTAAATCGGGATTTAAAAAAAAAAAAAGTTAGATGATCTGGTTTTGTTTTACAAAGGCCGTACCACCCCCGCACTTCACTCCTTCACGCTGAGCCTCTCAGAGCTCATGTTGGCTTGATACCAATTGTAAATTCATAGCAGCCTTTTAGAAAGATTACCCCACAGCCCCATGAAAAGGGAAGAAAGCAGCCACCGGAATGGCTCCTGCTTTACGACCCCACTCCTGGTCCCACACTGGCCCTTCTACTCATCGTGCCTCTGGGTTTGAGCACTTGTGCTTCCTTTCAAAGCTGGACGTCTTGTTTTGAAGACCCTTCCTGCTGTCCTGAACCCTGCCAGCAATGTCTCCATGACAGGAGGAGGGTGGCACGGAGCTCAGAAGAGACTAAGCCTCAAAAAATAAGAAAAATCAAACAAAACAAAACAAAACAAAACAACAACAACAAAAAAAAAAAACCAAAGCACCATGTTCCCCAGTAATGAACATGCATTTGGCCCCGAGCCAGTTCATGTTCCAAGTGAAACTTTTAATTTCTTCTTTAAACTAAAGTTATAAAAGCTGCCTGTAAAATGAGCCAGACCCATTGCACCACCAAGGCTCATCTTGTGAGCACACAGGACCCAGGGAGCAGCCAGGCTTTCCCCTTAACTCCTTACCCCTGGGAAAAGCTCCAAACTTTCCAGGTACCAGGCACAGGACCAGATGCCCATGGAGAGGCCTGGGAGGAATTCTCAGGGCCCAGACCCAGGACTGAAAACGTTCCCTCTATCCTTTTTCTTTGAAGGGAATGACTAGATAGCCCCGAAATACCACTTACATAGAGATTAAGAAAGGGCTCCTTTAATACAGACAGTATCCATTTACTCAACTGAGAACGTAAGAAAGGATCTGGGAAGCCTCCACTCTCCTAGCTGAATGTAAACCAACTACAAAGAAACCAGGGAATCCAGTCGGTGCTGGGTATCCACATTTGTCGGGTATCCAGGCTTTGAGAAAACAAGAATAATCTGGTTTTAAAAGAATCATAAAAGCCAAAATAACAAGTAACAATTTGGTCTTGCTTTTGCTTTTCTTTCCTTTTTTTTTCTTTTCTATTTAGTCTTATGAAAAAAATTATTCCAGACAGAATAATTACAAAGTGCAATCATAGATGAAAACACCCTTGATGTTGCCTTAGCCTATTTAAAAAATATAATGTAACAACTGTGGAAGACTAGCTTGGAT
>NC_034599.1:88662754-88677878 GCF_900095145.1 Mus pahari
TGTGTGTGTGTGTGTGTGTGTGTGTGTGTGTGTGTGTTTGTGTTCAGAAGGTAGAAACTTCTTTATGAGAATGAACCTTGAAATCCAAAGAGAATCTCTGCATGACCACAGAGGGCGAGAGCACTCGAGAAGCATATTCCAACCGTGCTCATGTGTATACATGTCACGCAGCCAACCAAGACAGGTCTGGAGCTGGTAAGCTTTTCGGAGATTTCTGCAATCCCTAAGAGACACACAGCGGGGAAACTCTGATCCTAGAGGAGCTGAAGTGACTTCTGGAAGACCACCCAGTTGAGTCAGTGTTAAGATTAAAATTCAGGCCAGGCAAGCTGGGGAAGAGAAACTGGACACCAGGGAAGCAATCACCCTGCGTGCATGGCATTTACCCAGGCCTTGCATGGGCTCAGTGCAGTTAATGTTGGGAGGCCGTTTAACCCCCACAAACCTGGTTCTGGACCTTATCCTCTCCGGGGCCAAGTTGACAAACATAAGACTGTAGTCACCAAGGTCTCCACTCAGGACTGTGTACTTGGTTTAACGTTCTACCCAACCCACTGGTTTGAAATCGTGTTTGTTTTTAAACATTTCCATTCTGTATTGATTCCCTGAAAATTAAGTAGAGAGTTCTCATTATTTCCATTTAATGGATGTATAAACAGAGACTTGAGTAAATTCAATTGTTCTTGGCCTCAGCCACTTTCCAAGATAAGTCTGCAAACATCACACCAAGAGGAAGCAGGAGTAGACAGTGCTGAGCTGAGGGGGAAGTTATGTGGATAACATGATTTCAGAACCCTTTGGGACTCCCCTGCTATCGATGACCCATCCGAAGTCATTTGTCCATGTGGCCAAACAGCACTCTCACACATCCCAGTTTACCACAGACTAATTCTATCTCCGTGGGTTGAGTTAGTTATTTTACTGATGGATCCCAGGTAATGCTTTCCAGAAATATCCCAGATCTTAACTGCTCAGCCATTCTGTGCCTGGTGGGCCACGGGTTATAATCTCCAAAGATGAGACTCGCCTAGGTTAAAAAAAAAAAAAAAAAAAAAAAAAACTAGAGAGCCTGGTCCAGACAGACAGCTGCCTGAGTATTTTTGTAAGACCGAGAGCCAGGCCAATGAACACAGAGGTATCAGTTAGCTTGAGAACTGGCCAGCTGTGGGCCATATCCAGAGACCAGAGCCATAGTGTCAACAGCCTGGAGTGCTCAGGGCAGCAGAATGGACCGGAACCTATGTGCAGCCTCAGGAGATCTTTAGCTTGCCTACTCTGTAACCCAGCCCAATCATTTCCCTTCATTAACTCCACATTTTGCTGTTTGGAAATTAGGGAAGTAGTATGAAATTCATAAGTGAGTGTCAAGGTCAAAGAGCAGGTAGAGAGTGCACAGGTCACTGCAGCCACATGGAAGGGCTTCAACTTATGTTTATTCAACTCTTTAAATATTTCCAGAGCTCTGAGCTGGGCTCTGCACCACAGGCTGAGATACGTCTGGCATCTACAGACTAAACCAGTAACATACTCATGAATGTTTAAAAATCAGTTATCCGGAGAAAAAAAAAATAAAGATGACTTTATGGCATATGCCAGTTTCCATGGTGTAATTACTGCCCCTGTGGCACCATCTGTCACTGGATACAGAACTAGGAGGAGATGTCCATTATCTTACTCCATGGATCCTACACCAGCTGACCACTGAGAACAGACTCTGGTACCATGGCGGAGAACAAATCAGTCAACCAGGACAGAGTGCGAAGGGCTTCCCTAAAAAAACGGAGTTCCACCAGACTTGGCAAATGTCTGGATATAAACAGGACAAGGAAGCAGCGGGTATATGGGTCAGGAAAGAAGGGGAAGGAGAATGAAAGCAAAGCTGAGAAGAACCCAGAACAGGAAAGAGACAGGGCTGAGAAAAATCAGAGAGCAGAAGACCCCCTCTCCCCCCCCCCCAGGGGGCAGCAATTGACAAGTTCCAGCACTGGGTTCTGCGCGGAGGTCTCCATGGCACTCGTCCTTTGGTTTAGATCGTCATTCTGGCTGCACTGTGGCAAATGCATACCGATGGCTAATGCAAAAAGTAGGCAGGGATAACAGGTCACAGAAGAGGCTGGTGACCTGGGCTGGGTTTCTAATCAGTCATCCCCTCAGGCTCCCAGCAACCCCCCAAGGATAATCAAATCAAGAAATCATAAATGCTCAAATCCCTTACATAACATGATACAGGATTTGCTGCGAACCTACTACACAAATCCTTCTGAATGTGGTATTTTGTTTACTTATTTTTTGCAGTGCTAAGGATGGAACCTAAAGCCTTTTCCATGCCAGCATCTAACTTCTGAGCTACACCCCCATTTCACTCCTGTGTATTTTACATCATCTCTATAGTACTGACAAACCCAAATACCATGGGACTGCCTTGTAAACAGTTATTTCACAAAGTATTTTTTGAAAATATGACAAGGACAAACTGTCTGCATACATGTACCATACCATATTCTTTCCAAATACTTTCAATCTGTGACTTGTTGCATCCACAGATACAGAACCCTTGGATATGCAAGATATAGTTGTATATTTGTTGAACAGGCATTCACTGACTTTGGCCAGGCACCTATCATTATGCTAGGTTCTGGTGTCTCACCAAAGAGAGCACTACCATAGCTTTCATGAGACTCGCAGGCAAGTAGAAACATCCTCAAAACCATAAGAATGGCTAGATCTTTGGAGCTCCTGACATGGCCAACACAGCACTCAATGTTTGGCAGGCACTGTTCCTTTGTAACTTTTGCATATTTATGGGGGTAGATGCAAGAGCTTCCCTTGCTGGAGATATTTAGTATGGATCTGGTAGGATTGTAGTTCAGGTGCCTAGAGTCTGGCCAGGGTTTTAGCTGTCATCTCCAGGGTGAGCCTGTTGGGGCTACAAGGCATGGGGATGCTGTAAAAAGGAGCTTGGACCTTCTGGGGAACCCCTAGCCTTCTGTTAATAAGACCCAGTCTGCTTCTTCAGTGGCCACACCACAGCTCCTCTGTCTCTCAAATGATACCTCCATGGCGCAAAACAGTCTTGGTCCAGGAAGCAGCCACAGAGGTTGGCCATGGAAAAGCAGAAGAATGATCTCTATGTTTGCTAAACTCTAACTTTTAAAAAACATTTCTGAAGGAATCTGTCTTACAGTTTTGCAGACCAACCACAATAGGACTAAGGGAAGGATCACAATTCTATTAAGTTGCCAATTAGAATACACCACACACACACACACACACACACACACACACACACACACACAATGTTAACCACTATTTTGTCCTTTTCTGCAATAAACCTGACACATCTCTGCACCATCACGATCTAAGTAAGAAGCTATAGAGAAAGACCTGTGACCATGTCTCACTGTTGGCCAGACCCTAGCCGCTCATACACTTCTTATCTTCAGCCAGCTCTTTTTTATGAGGTGATAAGCAGTTAGTTTTGATCGTGAGCTTTAAAGTGAAATGACCTCAACTAGCTGCAGCTGTCATTTTTCCCCAAGAATTTCCTTGAGACCACTCCACACTCAAATATTCCTATTTGTGTAGATGGCCTCTTTCCAGGGATTTCTCTCCCTAGCAATGTATTTCCCCTCAGCAGCCCATCATAGCACACAAAGACCCGACTGGATGTGACTTTTTATGAAAGATAAAACCCTGATTTCTATACCTTATGGTCAGACAGACACAGTTCAAACCTTCAAGTCCAGGTTTCTAGCCATTTATAAGCTGTGTAGCTCTAAGAATTACCCACTTTCTCTGGGCCTGTTTCTCAAGTGAAAATGGTTATTTCCTCACTTTCGGTGGTTGTCAGAAAAGAGGAATGAGGAAAGACATAGAGCGGCCAACACTGAAACATGCACTCCTCCTGTGAACAGAAAGAGCACAGCAGCAGTCTACCAAAGTGACTGTAACCCTGGAAGAGGGGCGGGAGAGATGGGGACAAGCTACCAGAATATGGGGAGGCATAGCCATAGCCATGGCTAATAGCACCTCCCCCCCCCAAAAGCTGTTTCCAGCCCTCTCTTCCCCAACCTATCCAAACACCTCTCTTCCATTGGCATTTTGGATTCTCAGGGAATAATGATAGAAAGGGAGGTTCTATGCCTTGCCACTCCCTGAGCAAATTAAAAGGAAGTCTGTTTCTTAATACTAGTAATAAGTAGCAATTCTGACATTTTGTTCAGGATCAGATATCAAAGTAGAAATGTGTTCTCCTGAGCTACTATCCACAGACCCAAGTCAGTTGGCTGTTGTGAAGTTGCATGCAGAGTGGTCAGTGACCAGGAAGCAGTGCCAGACTACCGAAGACTGTGTGGGGCCTGGCATGGAGAACTGGCCGTGGGAGCCTTCCTCCCCGGGGCTATCAGGAAGAGGGTACACCTCTGGAATGATCTGTGGAACTCCTCCCCTGATGCTCTAGGACTGCCGTTTCAATCCTTTCCTAGAAGGAAGGAGGGGTGTTAAATCAGACTTTCAAAGTGTTATTAATAGAAGGCAGATTCTTAATGTCCAGGGGGAATACTTTGGGAAGAGTCACTATTCACAGTATCTTTCTAGAGAGAAGCTTCAAGGAGATCCAGCCTTATCAGCAGAGAGAATAATACGTTATCGGCTTCTCTAAAGTTAGATCTTGGGTATCACATTGATGAGTCAAACTTGGCTGAACTTCTGTCAGATCTGAGAACTTCAAACCGAACTCCTCACAGCCTCAGGGCCAGGATGAAGGAAAGGCTGAGAGAGGTCTATGTGTCCTCCTTCCTCCAGTGTCTCTTTGGAAAGCTACAGAGGATAGGCACTCTGGCTTTTCTCTGAGTCCTGTGTCAGCCTCGGGAACCATCTGCCAGCTCCACTGCAGGAGTCTAAGGAAGGCATGTCCACACAGGGCCGTCAGGCCATGCACGTCCTGGTAGCTCCACTGCAGGAGCCTAAGGAAGGCATGTCCACTCAGGGCTGTTAAGCCATGCACGTCCTGGTAGCTCCACTGCAGGAGTCTAAGGAAGGCATGTCCACTCAGGGCCGTCAAGCCATGCACATCCTGGTAGCTCTGCCAGTGAGTCTCCAGAAGGTTATGGCCACAGTGTGGATTTCCCCATCTCTCTTTTCCCCAAGGCCATCTCTAGGAGTAACCTTACTTAGACAAGAGACAGGAAAATGTCCTTTCTCTGTCATAAGCAGGCCTGCTATAAAATCAAGTGGAAAGACAGACAAAGCGCTGTCGATAGCTGGGCTTACTCACACACCATCCCAGCTGGTGACTAAGAACTGACTAAGAAAATGACCATTTCCCACAAAGCCCCAAGCCTTCTCTCCTCCTCCCCCACCTCATCTAGCAGAAATGTTGTCTGGAATTTTATGTCAGACAACAGCCAATGGGGCATTTGGGTTTTGCTTTCTAAATAGTAACATGATCACCTATTAAGAGTTGGAGGAAGGGGAGATTGCTTAAGCCATCTCATCTTTAAAGGACCAAGGGCAGTATCTGTACCACCTTAATCCTGGTCCTTTCTGGCTTTAGCAGTGGAGAAGAAAAGCTACCAGCTCTCTAGGAAAATCTTGCAAAGCCGCCTAGAGTTGAAGTGTGGGTGAAAACCCTAGTCGAGCCTGGTAAAATACAGTCCAGTTCTGGTTCCACTGCTGACTGTGTGACAGGGACCAGGTCACTTACAAATGTCTCATTGAGGCCTAATTCTCTCCTAGTAAAAAAAACAGTCTCACTCTCCTGGAATGACAGTTCTCACAGGCACACTTGATTCTGTCTTATCTCTGTGTGAAACCAAGGGCCCCTCTTATCTCTTCTTACCTTGTCCCCACACTTAACCCCAACACCTTGGACAAACATCCCCCCTCCCCCCCCCTACTGAAAACCACCCTTTTCCCACCCCTGCTTTTGTTCAAGCCTCTGGGAAGATCTCTCCCTCAGGCAGCCTTCCTCCAAAATGCATGCCTAGAGCAGGGAGCATCTGTGCAGCTTCCCAGAGCCCTCCTGAGGCACTTTGGCAACTCATTTCAGATACTGCTTTCTGTGAGAAACTTTCCTGAACTTTCCAACCTTGCTCCACATCCCACCCAGAACACAGGAGATCTTCTTCCGGGATATTTGATTGTCTCTTTTTTTTTTTTTTCTCACCCGAACCTTCTCCACATCATCTGCCCAGGAGCCAGTGAGGCTCCCTTCCCTCATTTACACAAGAGCTATTTGTAAACTAGCTGTGGCCTTGGAAGAGTGCGGGTCTGCAGGACAGGAAGAAGGCTCCAGTCCATATATGGAAAGGAGATGCATGCGGGGAGGTCCACTTGTGTCTCTGTTGGGGGGAGGGGCAGGATGTGGTGGGTGGGAAGGCTGCCAAAGAAACTCTCTGTGGTATTAGAAGAGGATGTCTGCTGCTTAGCTGAGGTGGATTTGCCATGCGGGAGAGACTCTGTTGTCTTGAGAGGGTACTTGAGAATGAGGACGATTGCGCAATTTGAAAACTTCCAGTTCCAGAAACCTTGAGGTTTCCGACCATTTACCTATATTGGTTCTGCCCTACTCAGGCCCAAGTCCTTAAACAAACGTGTCCATCCTCCTGAAAGCTCCCTGTCCCTTCTCCCTGGCTGTGCCCTTCATCTGCCTCCTTCTTTTAGTTCCCCATCACTGTCCCTACTGTCTTCTCTCCTGTGGTTTTACTCTCCTGCCCCCACCCCCGCCCTACTGACCTCCTCACTTCACTCAAGATGATGGGCTCCAGGTCCTTCCTGCCTCTCCCTTGCAGGGCTCTCCCAGATCTGTGCTTCATCCCCCTTGCTGCTTATTGACAGCAGTACCACATGTTCACCCTCGTCCTTCCTTTGATGGCCTTCCCACTCTGTTTTCTAGCATTCTTCATCTCCTGGGCAATGGCCCATCTTACATCTTGCTACTGCTCCATGCATTCATTCATCGCTCCAGCAAGCATTTCTTTCTAAATTTTAGTGGAGGGCAGAGGACAGGCTTGCTGCAGTCAGCTCGCTCCTTCCACCACAAGGGTCTCAAAGATGGAGCTAGGGTCATCAGGTTGGTGGCTAGCACCTTCACCTGCTGAGCCATCTCGCTGGCCCTGAGAAGCATTCCTTACATTCCTTCTTGATGAATTCTGGCAGTATGCACCGTCTTACTGAAGGAAAGATGCATGCCCCACCCACTTTTGCAAAGTCATGGTGCAATATGTCAGTCCTTAAAGCTCCACGCCCCCAAGTCCCTAGCTCTAACCCTTGTCTTAGGGTTTTACTGCTGTGAAAAGACACCATGACCACAGTAACTCTTATAAAAGAAAACATTTAATTAGGACTGGCTTGCAGTTCTGAGTTTAGTCTGTTATCATCATGGTGGAAAACATGGTGGTATGCAGGCAGACATGGTGCTGAAGAAGGAGCTGAGAGTTCTACACCTAGATTCACAGGTAACAGAAGGAAACTGTCAGCCACTCTGGGTGGAGCTTGAGTCTTTCCCAACCTGTGGGTTACGACCCATTCACAGGGGTCACCTAAGACCACCAGGAAGCACAGATATTTGCATTAAGATCCATGACAGTAGCAAAGTTACAGTTGTAAAGTAGCAACAAAAATGATTTTATGGTTGTGGGGAGGGGGGGTCACCACAAAATGAGGACGTGTTAATGAGTTGTAGTGTTAGAAAAGGCTGAGAGCCACTGCTCTAAAGCATGCTCCTGCCACAGGATCGATCACTCTGGTTTCCAGACACACCACCTGGCTCCATCTACTGAACCTCTTTGTCCTGTGACTCCTATTTTTCCACTGGAAGACGAAACAGCAGACAGACCCTGCCATTTTTAAAGTCATTCCTGGCCTCTGGCTGATTCTCTGCATCTCCTGGTGCATTGATCCCAAACTCTGTGAGAGAAGAACAGGAAACGGTTGGCACCCTTAAAGAGGACTCCAGTTTAACCTGCGACTGATTCTCAAGAGTCGTAGACTATGTGTTATTTTTATCTAACCACAGGATTCAGTCAGCAAATCAGAATAGCTAGGGGGTCCTGCAGCAGGGGTGTGTTTGAAGCTGCATCTAATGATGTGTCTGTCCTGAGACCACTTTACGGGATTAGCCAAGTTTTGTGAATGACAAAATGCAGAAACATAAACATTAGGAGAGTCCCCCAAGGTCATACTGAAGTCAGTGGTGAAGAGGATTAGGGACTGGGAGCTTTCTCTTAGGTCCATCCTTAGCGACTGGACAACAGAGAGTATCCCCCAAAGCAGCTATTAAGTGGGATTTAGCCTATGAAGTAGGTTTTTTTTTTTTTGTTTTTTTTTTTAAGTTCTTATTTGGCTATATTTCAGTGCAGATCTCCTAAGGGCCAAGGGTCCATCTCAAGGGAAATTAATTACTATAAGCCTTTACAAGATGAGTTGCCGTCTCCCTGTGTTTACCAAGTTCTATTTTATGCTTTAGTGAGTGTTTCCCAAACTTGCTTCAGGAAGCATTTAAAGGACAGTGATGCTCAGGCCTGAATCAGAGTCCTTGGGGATAAAACTCAATTGTTATTCCCTTTAGATCCAGGATGCAGCCAACTTAGAGTGGTGGTCCTCAGTCTTGAGATGCTTGGAAGCCCTTAGGTGGCTGTACCTGTGAGGCGTGGTCCTCTCTATCCCAAGACACTGCAATCTAACCAGCAGGGAGTGTGGCTGGGATCTGTGAATAGGCTCCCACCCAGGGAATTCTAATCCTTCTAGAATCACTGTCCCAAAGCCTTGCTACCCAGCGTTTAGTTCTGTGGGTCAGGAGCCTGGAGCCAAGAGATTCTTAGAACCCCAAGCCCCACAGACCTGTGGACTCAGATCTGCATTTGAACAATATCTTCCGGTAATTTGAATGAGTTTAAAGCACTTTCTAGAGGACCTATTTTTACACTGAAGAGGCTTACAGAGGATAATCATCCTCCAATAAAAACAGGATAGGCACAGAATGAACAGAAGAATTTTAGAATGACAATAATTACAGCTAATGAATAATATACACCCCGAGGAATCGTCTTGCATTATTTAATTGAATGTTCACCATGACCCTGGATGAAGGTATAAGCTCTGGGCCCATTTCATACCTAAACAAACTGAGGCTCAGACCTAGGTGAACAACAAAAAGACCACCCAGATAGTCAGGTCGTCACAGGAGTCTGGATGTGGAGGGGTCACTTGCTTAGTCAGTGTGTCAAGCCTGCCTGTCAGGCATCGGAAAGGGTTGCCATTGTGGCCAGGTGACAAACCTCAGCATCCAGCAGAGCAGAAATGACTACCTTAAGTGACACTTTTGCAAGATCATCCTTTCTACCCATCGCTAGGCAGAGAAGTTGTGTCCCCTGGGGTTAAGTTCCCACTTAAGGTCACCCAACTCTTTAAAACTAGGGTAAGCACAGAGTGCAGGAGTCCTGCTGCTTGTAGGGAGTGGTCTGTGCCTGTCCTCTAATGGACAGCGTCTTCTCATCAGGGAACTTGTAAGGAGAAGGTTCCCCACCACACCCATGGATGTCTCCAGTGAGCCTCTGGATGGTTTAACATTGTTCCTTCTGAGAATGGCAAGACACTCTGGGAGCCCAGCCTGAGAGCCAGCCCTGAGCTCCCTAGCGCAGAAAACCCCTGTCTCAGGCTTCAGCATCTCCACAAAGAGAGGTCTCTTAAGGGGCTTAGCTTTAAACTAAGCTGAAATTTACATGCTGCTTTAATCTTCTTAGGGCCTTGTTTGCCCCTTGGGGAAAAAGCCATAATGGTTTAGAATTGAAAGAATGAGTGGTGGCTAGCAGATGGAATATTAAATGCTCTTTCTGTGCTTTAACCCACTTCCTGCTGAAGCTATAAAGAGATGGACATCACCCAGAGGATGGAGGACCTCATTCATGAGCACGAGCTCAATGCTGGGCTTTGGGAGCACAGATGGGTCAGTGCGTGACTGTTATCCCATTTAACACTGTCCAAGGAAACTGAGATTAGAGACAGGACTCCTTGCTGAGGATCACCAAGTGGCAATGGTGGCCTCAGGGTTTGTCCTATCCTCTGAGCTCCTTTATTCTTAACCATCCAGGACCTAGGAGAGGGAGAGGCTGGACATTCACAGATGCTGCCTGGGCTCTAGGACAACAGCACTGTCTCTATCATGCAGACGCAACTACAGTTAGCAGGACTGTTATTTTGTTCGTAAGAGTATGCTCAGAGCACAACTGTCATTTTAGAGTTCTTACCGCAATTAGTTCATCAATTTCCAGAAGTTGTTTGTCTCTGCTGGGCATTTCCTATTTTTGACTACTACAGGGCCTTAAAATAAACTAATAGAGAGATGCTTCATGCCAGAAAGAGTGGAGCCTTTGTTCTTAAGAGGGGAGGGCGCCATGGGCAGAGAGGCAGACGTAGGTGGCAAGAGCATTTGCACACTTCTGCACATTTGTTCTATTTAGTTTTATGTTATCACATAATTACAGGAAGGCTGGAAATGGTCCGAAAGCACAACAGAAGACAGACTGCTGGAGATAGAATGGAAGAGGGGAGGGTAAAATGAAAGGTGGAGTACTTAGAAATGGGTTGGACAGTTTACAACTTCATCATCAGGTATAGCATCCTCTGAGACTTGGAGGTAGGAAAAAGACTTCTTTTTAAATGAGTGACTTGGAGATATTTAACATCTACTGAGTTTATTTAGTTTTCTCTTAACTAACCATTATCCCACATAACCAAGAGTAACATGAGCTTCAAGGGGGTTGATGGGCTAGCTCCTGGTCCTAGAATTGATTGTCACCTTGGTGGGTTCTTGAAAGCAAGTGTCTCATAGCTTTTGATGCTTCTCTGCCCTCTGTGTCAGGAAAGCCCTCAACATGCCTAGAAGGTGTGGCAGGTAGTGCAAATGAAAGAGGCTTCCAGATCTGAAGACTGGAAGAAGCAAGACTATGAACTCATTTGCCTTTCAGGATGGGGAGACAATAAAGCTTTGTGGGGACCATCTCAGAAAGGAGAGCTGCAGACAATTCTAAGTCATCAGCTGTCACCTGAAGCTAATTGTGTCACACAAGTGGATCCAGTGGGTATCCATCAGTGCCTCCATTATAGATACAGAAAATTCATGTCATAAATACCAGTCTACAATATAATATTAATCTTCCTGCAAAGGATACTTTTGACATAGCAGTTGTATTATTAAACGGGCCTATGTAGAAAGAACATGTATGTTGACAAACTGCATTTGAATTCCAGGTCTGCTAGGTGGGAGATGTGTAACCTCTCTGAGCATATACAAAATGGGGACACTTACATGTGAGTTAGAGTTGAGATACGATTTAAATGAGAAAATGAATGATCAGGCAGGTACACCAGACCTATCGGAAGGAGTGTGTAAAACCTTGGCAGTTTCTTCTCTTCCCGCTGCCCCTCAGCCTTCCCTACCCTGTGAATTGCTTGGTTTTAGCATTTCTGCCACCTGTTTAGAATCTAGGAGTCAGTGTGGAATAGAAAAGTGTGGCTTCTAATTTGATCTGCAGATCAATCTTCTACTACATTTCTTGGCCGGCTGGTTGAACATTTTCTGGGTTCCCGGTCAAGCAGTGGAATCGTGCAACAAGATCGTGAGCCCCATAAACCAGTCACAGTGGCATGTGCCAGTGATCCCTGGGGTCCTGGGAGCTACAGGTGGTAAGATTAGGAGTGCAAAGTTATCTGCAGAGCTAGTGCCAGGCTAGACTGAGCTACATGAATCACTGTCTTAGGAGAGAGGGGAAGCGGAGGGAAGGAAAGAGAAGGAAAGGCAGAAGACCCTGAGCTTTGCCCTGCAATCAGAATTTTCTTAGTCCAAAGCAGAGAAAGCAAAGGCTCCCAAATCCCTCCTCATCATGCCTCTGGTGTATAAATTTAGAGTATTCTTTCCTACTGTAAACACCAACATCTGGGCGAACCAGTGGGCAATTTGGGCTTAGTTTTGCTTAGTTTTATTTGAGACTAAGCGAATCCCACAGCAATGAAAAATCAATCCCGTATTTGGCCAGATAGACATTATTGAGACACCTGGATTAAATGGAACATAAATAATAGTCCATTGATTTTTTTTTTATCCAACTTGTTGTAATTTAGTTTACAAGAAACAGAATAATTCTCAGCACTCCAAGCCTGTCATGGGTCTGAGCATGCCCACGAGCAGCTGTCAGAATCCCTGTGGCCTCACCCATCATCATATCTGTTCTATTGCTCTTATAAACATGGACGAGACTAGGGACTTATGCATTCTCCTTGTCCAGCTTTTCATACCTGCCCTTAGTCAAAAGCTCCATTTTAACAATGAAGGTATCCCCGAAATCACTTCAAGACATTGACTTTTGCAAAAACTATGAGAAAAACTTGAGGACCCTTCCATTAAGACACAATCATGGTGATTAAACCAGTTTCTGACTTGGAGACTAGCCCACACATGGGTTATTATTCAAGAATTCTTTAAGACTTTCCAATTCTTTCTGGGCCAAATGAGGCTCAGATACGCTGCAGTGATTGGCAGGTACGTACTTGAACTCACAGACGCCAATCTCCATTGTCAATTAGATCCTTTCCCACAATGCGCCTCTGCTCCGTAAGCCTCAGTCCTCAGGTGGGTTGCAGTTCGAAGGTCCTCCCTTCCAGAGGCAGGAGATCCTGAGGGCTGTTAGAGGGGAAATGTCAATTATGGCCAGAGTGAGCATCACTAATATACTAAATAGCATAAACTGGTCTTTCATCTCCAGTGTCTACCAAAAGCATCTGTTCTTGTCAGTTACTCAGGTAAAGTGTATTTGCATAGTTACCTTTATGTACACAGAACTGATCTGGGGAGGAGGGATAAAATACTAAAATAATATGTGTGTGGCATCTGTAAAGAAGCACCGCTCACTGCTAGGTGACACTTGGACCACTGCATACAAGCAGGTCATCGGCAGTCACCACAAACCAGAGGCTGCTCCCCTGGCAGAAAGCATTAACCTGCAGAGGGATGCATTTCAGCCAGGCAGCTGTATATTTTATTTATGAACTGATAGGAGTGTGCAGATACATGAGATACATGAGGAGAGGAATGTATAGAAAATGCATCCTAAGACAAACTCCACTGTAAAGACAGATGGGAAAAAAGATGAAGACCTGTCCATTTTCTAATTTACCGTGCTACCACCACCAAAGAGAAGGGGGAGCTCATGCTACAACTCTGGGGTCCTTGTTCTTTCTCTTTTGTCCCCCTGCAGGGGAAACATTAACACACCAGGGGCCTGGTTCAGTTAAGACAATTTATGCTTCAACCAGAAGTACCCTAGAGGAGCAGGGTGATAAAAGGTCTCCCATGTACACTTGACCCACAAGCATAAGGGTCTTGCAGTTCGGAAGATGTCTCAGAGGGGACAAATTTATCTTCATAGTGTCTATCAGGTATGAGCCCATCTTACACATAGAAAGAGAGGCCAAGAAGTGACCTTCAAAATCACCAAGCCCATATACCTAGTTTTACAGCTCCGTGATATTCCTAACCACAGGGTCAGCTCAGTGGACACAGGAGAGCAGGGGACCTTGGTGTGGTCAAGAACATGGCAGGTTCTGATGAAAGTGGGCGGCATTAGATTCGAGTCTCAAATGTATGAAATGAGGCACACTCCCAAATGTTCTGACTCTCGCATCGCTCATTAGAACATTGGCTACAATACCATAAGTTCACAAGCTATTTTCTGCAAAGTTAATGTGTTTCATGATTCATTTTTGTGATAAGTCTGACAAGAACTGAGCTGACTTGGAGGCAAAGGCTCCGTAAAGAAACACGGAGCTGAATGTTACCGCTCCCTATCCCTCGGCAGCCAAGGGCCAAAGCTCACAGGAGCTCACTACAGAATTGCTCTGTGACATTGCTTGGCTCTTTTCTGTCCCATTTTAAACTCGAAAAGAGCATCAGAAAAGGCGGAGATACCTGGTCCAGTGACGCATCCCTACCTTCCTAACATTTGGGGAGATTGAGGAAAGAGAATTGCCACAAGGTCTCAGGTCAATCTGGGCCTCAGAGTGAGTTCCAGGATAGTTTTGGCTACACATCAAGAAGAAGAAGGAGGAGGAGGAGGAAGAAGAGAAGGTATTCCCCTGAAATCTTAGGAGAATCCCATTATTCTATAACACAGAATTTAAAGAATGCCATTTCAAAAGAGAACAATCAAGTGGCCCTTCAGCAAGCCCACAAGCCACATTTTGCTCAGTGAGTGCTGGGTTCTAACTGTCATAGCCAAGACCATCCCTACAGATGGGGACAGTAATAATCACAGTATGCAGTGGGCCCTGCTCAGAATAAGACTACTACCTGGTCCTCGGCCACTCGGTAGTTCTTCTTAAAGGTCAGGAAGGTTTTATCCACTAGGAATCATCTGAGGCAAGTGCCCGTGGCTACAGCCAAGTCTCATCAGTGTGACACTTTGGTGTCTGAGACTGAAAGGCTATAGGAGTAGGTGCTAGGATGCTAAGATGACAACAAGCTGGGTTTGGTGGTTGTTTGGGGGATGGATCCCTGGGCGGGGCAGTCTCTGGATGGTCTTTCCTTCAGTCCCTGCTCCAAACTTTGTCTCTGTAACTCCTTCCATAGGTATTTTGTTCCCCCTTCCAAGAAGAATCGAAGTATCCACACTTTGGTTTTCCTTCTTCTTGAGTTTCATGTGTTTTGCAAATTGTATCTTGGGTATTCGGAGCTTCTAGGCTGATATCCACTTATCAGTGAGTGCATATCATGTGTGCTCTTTTGTGATTGGGTTACCTCACTCAAGATGATATCCTCCAGATCCATCCATTTGTCTAAGAATTTCATGAGTTAATTGTTTTTAATAGCTGTGTAGTACTCCATTGTGTAAATTTACCACATTTTCTGTATCCATTCTTCTGTTGAGGGACATCTGGGTTCTTTACAGCTTCTGACTATTATAAATAAGGCTGCTATGAACAAAGTGGAGCACTATTGAAGATGCCAACAAGATTTTGCTGACAGGAGACTGATATAGCTGTCTCCTGAGAGGCTCTGCCAGTGCCTGACAAATACAGAAGTGGATGCTCACAGTCATCCATTGGACAGNGCACAGGGTCCCCGGTGAAG
>NC_034599.1:88678031-88709782 GCF_900095145.1 Mus pahari
GAGCAGGGGGAGGGAGGAGGAGATAGGGGATTTTCAGAGAGGAAACTAGGAAAGGGGATAACATTTGAAATGTAAGTAAAGAAAATATCTAATAAAAAGAAATGATGACAAGCTGATGCTCACAAGAAAGGTAAAGGACTTGACCTTACTAATAACCTTACTGTTCCTGGGTCATTCTCAGGCAAGTCAGAATCCTTTGTCCTATGCCCCCTGCAGTGCTGGCTTTCCAGATGCCATGACCTCCCCAACCTCAAGCTCTCTATCTTCTGTCAAAGGCAGACTTCCAGCTGACATGAAGCAAGACTCTTTTGAGCCTTGGCTGAGTCCTGAGCAAGGCACTAAGAAGATGAATAAAGCATAGCTCTGCTTATGACAGATGTAAGGCTTTCAGCTACCCCCAGGCATCTGAGCCACAGCATTGGACTGGTTCTCAAAGAAGGTGCTGTCAATCACAAACCTGGATGACGGAGAAGACTGGGGGGTAGGGAGCACGCCAGGGTACTTTCAATCTGAAAAACATTGCTTAGAAATGGTCTGAATCCACGTGGCTTATTTGGGTTCCTGAGCTCATCTGTCATGTAACATTCAGTTATCCAAGTTGCTGGTCCTAAAACACACTTTGGGATCTGGCCCTCTGCTTCATCTCACAAGATGCTCCTTGATATTCAGAATGTTGGTGCTGTTAGAAAGGCTACCCAGTTCGTCCATGTGGGATGGCTGATGGAGAACAAGAAAAGCTTAGCTCCGTGGGGTATCCAAGCCCACTGGCAGTGTGCAGAGCTCCCCTGGACCTCGAGATCTGGGATCACATGGCCCAACTGCTGTTTGTTGCCGTCATGTGCTTCCCTTATACACTGACTTACTATTGGCGTTCAGGAATCACCTCACAAACTACACAAACTCGGAGTGCAGATCGGGAACTGAACCATAACCCCGAGTTAAAACCCTACAGGGTTTTGAAGCCCAAAATTCACCATCATCTGTGCCAGGTTATTTCACCAATCAGGATATAGGGATAAGGGATTTCCTTAAGGACATGTCTTTGTTGTACACTTATCCTGCTCCCATTGCTTGGGGTATTCAACTGTGGCAGGGGACTTGCCTTGTCTAACATTCATGTCTTAACTTGCCAACCAGAATGTCAGTTACCCACGCCTATGTTCATAACAGAAAGAGTTCTGCCAAGTAGGATGTCAGTTCCCCAGGAAGATCTTGGGAACTAAATTTTGCTTGCTCACTAATCAAAATGGAATTTTTATTCCAAATGGTTTCTTATATTGGTGCAGGTGTCTCTCTTATGTTGGGGTCCATCCCATGGGCAGCTTATGAAGGCAAATATCATAAAAGTTTATACATAGGTACAGGAATTGCTATTGGGTGGATGGTTGGAGTTCAAGCTCATTTTGGGTAACTATACAAAACATTTCTACTGACTTCTATTGTGATTGGTTTCCAAGGGCACAGAGCAGAACAGACTCAATCTTGGCATTAGAAAGTTTCCTAGGAGCAGCAGAAGCATAGGAGAAAGTTTCCTCATAATGGCAGGCTAGCCAGGTAACTGTTGCCTAGGCCTTAACATCTTATCTAGGCTTAAATATTTTACCTAGGCTCTAGCATTCCCAAATCTGTACTGAACACCTACTGTGGAAGTCAACTATATTGCAGAACCAGGCACTACCATCCTCCCAAGCACCAGTCTCTGAGATGCTCCTCTTGCCCCTCCTTTCCCTGGCCACTATGTCTTCAGTTATCTAGAACTCCACTCAAAAGTTAGGTTCCATACCCAAGTAGAAGAAATAGCAGCTACAACACAAAGCTCAGTTTCCGGAAGGATACTGGTCTCCAGGAACATCTGCATTACACCCTTTCTAAGGACCAGAGGAGCCTTCAATGTTGATCTTCCTGTAATCAGGGAAGCCCCGTGATTCCCATCAGCTTTACGGAAGACTTCCTCTGGCTCTAAGAAGAAGGGTAGCAAAGATCATCACTGCCTGGAGACATGTACAGGCATCATTACAACTCTGAAGAGAGGCGCCAACAAGCTGGGTTGGGGAATTAGTTATGGGCTGAAGAGTAAGGAAGAATAAATGAGTGTCTAGGAGGACAGACACATGAACGCAAGGATGCTAGGAATGTCTTAGGAAGGTGGACCAGACAGAACCTGGAGGTTGATTTGACATAGTGAAGAAAAGGGAAGGAAGACTTGTAGGTTAGGCCCATGTTTGAGCATGAAGCAAGAGGCCCTTTCAAAGAGACACAAAGCACAAAGGAAGAAAGGGGTCCAGGGAAATGAGAGATGCTGCATTCGTTGTGGGTCTGGGTAAGTGTGGAAGTGCCTTGCAGTATGTCTGAGAGTCCTTTGCTGTTTCCAAAGCTTCCCTGCCGAATGGGTAAAGACAATGGGACATTTGGGGGAAAGAAAAAAAAAAAAAAAAGAAGATTCAGAAACATTCTTGAAACTGAATGAAACAAAAAGCCAAGTCAAAGTGTACCCGGGCAGCCTCGTTACTGGTACCACGAATCACTGCTGCTGTTGTTTAGGGGGCAGTGAATTGAACTTCCAATGCCAAGATCCTCTATTTAAGTGCCCTCTGTTGTGAGACTAGAGCTGGTACGAACAAGGTCCCTGTAAGCATCCATCCCATCCATCCACTGTGAGCACAGAATCTTAGATTCCGGTTGGACAGCCCAGCCAGGGGACGACCAGTCATCACGTGGTCTCAGGTTTAACATCAGCTGACGGATGCTCTGGAAGTCATCCGCCAGCTGTGTCCTCTCCCTTGCCATGCCTGCTCTATGTGCCAAACATCACTGTGTCACTGTGAACGTAGGAGAGAGGGTCAAGGCAGTGGGATTTTTGTTGCTCTTGACCCACAGAAGGGCAGAGCTTTATCACTATTGTTCTTGGGTCTGTCAAGGTCTTTTGAAATCCTGTAGTTGGTTCTCTAGTCACTTTGGGCTGTGCTTCAAGGCCTATTAGCATTTTTCATATTGTCCTTAGGTTTAAAAAAAAAAAAAACTCCCAAATGCTATGGTGGCCCTACTTTGTCCTTATTAAAGAGGAAAAATTATTTTATGAGCTGACCACACTAGTGGGGCTCTGTTCTATAGATGGCACTGCAATGGAAGGCATCTTCTCTGTGGCAGTCATAAAGTCACCTTCTCTAAAACCAGCTGGGTCAGTGGCAGCTGGGTTCCAATTTCTAGAACCCCATGGCATTGGAAGATGGATTTGTCACCCCACAATGCCTAGCGCTGTAGTCCATAAGGCCAATCTTTGCAGACAAAACAAGCAGCTTCACATATCCCGTTATGATGCGTTGTACTGCCTCAAGGCCAAAGTGAGTCTGTTAAAGCCAACCTGGAAGAGCTCGGAGCCCTGGAAGTAGATCCTGAGTCCTGGGTTTGTTTGTTTGTTTGTTTGTTTGTTTTTAACTTGGCAATCCCAAGAAACCTAAAGGCACTTGGACTTTTAAAAAGTGTGGTGTGTTCTGTGATTGTTGTTGTTGTTATAATGGAAGCCCAGGCTTAGCTTCTTTTCCATGCTCTTTCTGTGTGTAGCTAGAATGGCAATCCCCATATCCAAGCATTTAAGCAAACAAAAAAATAACCATTTGAAAGCTTTTTCCCATACTCTCTCTAGTTCTCAGTTCACCACAATTTCATTTAGAAGGAAATGTTCCATTTGTGTCCATTGTAGTCCTGTCGGCTGCAGAAGCAATGACCAGCTCTCAACATATAAAATTAACTCCACTCCAGTTTTTCTGGATAAAAACAAATCAATCAAAAGCCAGAGTCCTTTTCCAGGAAGGGGCTTTTTTTTTGATAAAGACAAGCACTTACCAGAGAATGCTATTCTTGTTATAAAGTTACTTAAATAAGCATTTGGTATAACTGGGGTTCTATTTATTTATTTATTTTTCTTCTTTTTAAAATCAAGTAATTTATCTCTGGGAAATGTTTTAAGTCTTCCAAATGTTCTTTGGAGTCCACTTTATGTGACTGATCCTCTTCACCCAGGCCACTCCTAATTGAAGGGCAAAGGTGTGTAGGCCAATGACTCTATGAAGCAACTCGCCATTATTCCATTAGCACTGAAGAACAGAATGCTGAGCAGAAAATGAGAAAATGATTGCACTGGCCTGCATGAGTAGCAGCATTGGGAATTCTTCCAAACCCCAAGGCAGCAGCTGTACAGTCAGCTCCTTCATTGTGCCAGCAAGGAGAGACTACCTGGAAGCTGTAGGTGATCTACCCCACGTTCTTCTTTCAACTCCAGGATCATGTGAATCACAAGAGCAGCCAGCAATGGCAAGCATGAAAGAGAAGCTTCCAGAGTATAGCAAGGACAAAAGAAATGCTTTTCCCCTTTAGATCATAGTGCCTCTCCTGCTTGCCTGTAGCAGGCTAATATTCACCTCATTGAATAAATCCCAGCATGCTTTACTCACACACTTCTATACCTACAAAGTGAAAATCGTGTCCAAGCTGTGAACTGACCAAGTTAAAGACTAAACACAAAGTTGGAACTGTTGCCAGCTTTGTCCTTTCTTCTCACTCAATGGTCATGCTCCATCTACAAGTGCTTCCATGATCACCCCCCACACACACACTTGCCAGTTAGTGTCCTCCAGCCCATACTAACCCGAGCAGAAGGGAAAGGGGGTGAGAGAGACTCCATCCATAAACATATCATGAAATCAAGAAAGGGGAACCTCATTTTGCTTTAAGATGTCTAGTGACATGAACTCTAATGTCTCAAGGAGGACCACATTGGCATCTGTTTCACAGTCTCTCAGGAATCCAGAATAATTCTTCTGGAGAGTTCAGAGTTGATATGCATTATTTGAGTTGGTAGGCATTGAGTCCTGGAAAACACCAGAAGACGCCATTCAGGTAGTCGGGTCTGAGATCTGTCCACTCTGCTTTCCAGATATGTATTAATCCAGAACTACATCCCCGACCTAGAGGAAAATCAATTTTAGAATTGATTGAGAATGAATTTTATCCCACGGCACAGAATAATGGTTGCTTTAGCACAAGCAAAAATACTCTGTGAAGCCCCAGCTGAAGCAGAAATGAGAGCTAGAAGGAATGTCACCAGGCATTAAACACCAGAGATTGGCCAAGCCTGGCTACTGCCTGTACTAAAAATTACATTGGACTCCTTTCAAAATGTCAAATTACTCCACTGGTCCTGAATGGCATCAGGCTTCGGGGGTCCCGAGGAAGCCACGGGAAGGATGCCTGGACTGCCTGCTTGGCCTCTTCCCAATGCTCTGAAAGGTCAAGGCCAGCCTGCCTGCATCAGCGTTGTGTTTGCCACCAGGCCATCGGCAGAGCTCTCAGGCAAGTCCTAGGAGGCAGAGAGAGAGAGAGAGCACTTGAGCCCTTCCCACCATGCTTACCTGCAGAGAATGCATGCGCCCTTCTGGGCGTGCACCCTTAAGATCAGAAACTTAAGGGTGAAAAGGAAGCTCAGTTAGGAGAAAATGATAACTATTATTCAGTCGGCAGATGGCAGGTGGAATCTGGAACTTCCAGCTTCTCAAATCATCAACTTTTCGATGCCCTTGGCCTCCGGTTCTGTGTGTGGTACTAATCCTAAGATTCTAGCCTCTCATGGGGGAGGGGATTTTAAGTAAGTCCTCAGCTGCTTCATTTCCCAAATTCTCAAAGCACGGCTCCTGAATATATCCTTGAAACTTAGAGAGGGAGGAAGGATCCTTTTCTAATTTGTCCTCCCGGAAACCCAGACACAATGAGACAAAAATACTAACACTTCCATCTTAGCAGATGGAAGTTTCTAGTAAATTTTCCAAGGCTTTGCCTTACAATCTGTGGCTGGCCCTCCTACCGTGAGTCATTTCACCAAGTTCATGGCTGCTTTCACTTACTAGGTTGTTGCTAGCCTAGGGTACGAAGGATGCTAAAGCCTCAAAGTGATACCTTGGCGACCCCTCCAATGATTCAGCCTGAGCTATGGAAGCTGCTGTACTGTGCTGAACTCCGGAGATGAGGACATCAGCCTGAGTTTCACCCAGCATCCCCATATCCTGACTACATGGCCACAGAGTAGCCTCCTGGCCTCCCAATGTTCCAATTTCTTCAGCCTTCAAATGAGGGTAGTGATAAACAGATTAAAGAGGATTTTTTTTTTCATATGAAAAGCTTGGCACAGAGCTTCCAGTGTGCTTCATGTCTATTAGATGCTAAACGTCAAGACTACTTCAATTCTGAGCTGAAAGGAGAGAGAGCCAAGAGTTGGCTGCTTCTGATTCTTAGATCAGAAACTTAGTGGTACTACATAAAATTGGAGAAAGGACATAGCAGGTCTATATCGAGAGCCAGGGCAGGACCACTGCTATCAGCATATATGTACCTTATCCGTGCAAATAGGATACCCCCAGATACAGTTATTCAGCAGATAATCCGAGGGCGTTTGGAATATTGTATAGGTCCAGAGAGATCAGCTCTCTATATCGTGCATTTTGCTAACAAAAAATCTTGGGGAGTTTGGAAGAAGTCCCATGAATGATGGCAGAGACCCTCCCATCATTGATGGCGTCTGCTGAAAGGATGCAAGTGTTCTGGAGACATGTTTAAATGTTAAAAGACTGCCAGGGTACCAAAGTCCTGTGGGGTTGAAATGGGTCTGTTCTAAGATCCAGTTTTCTTTACCAAAGTCCAGTTGGCTAAGGCTCAGGTTGAGCTGCAGATAGCCACAACATAATCATATTTCTGGAAAGCCATCAACACTTCCTTCCTTCCTTCCTCCTTCCTTCCTTCCTTCTTCCTTCCTTCCTTCCTTCCTCCTTCCTTCCTTCCTTCCTTTCCACTGCTGAGCAGTAGACAGATGCAAGTGAGGGGAAGTTGGCCACCTTTCTGAAACACTAGAGAGGAATTGTACCTCAAGGTCACAATCCATTCAGCTTCCCAATTTCTAAGGTGATTTACAAATTTAAAAAAAAAAAAAAAAAAAAAAAAAGCTTCAAAGCTGGGACCAACGCTAAATCCCATCGAAATGTGTAGAGTAGGCATTAAGCGAATCTTCCCTCCCAGGTCTCCCGGCAGCAGTTGGATATTAGCAAGGAGAGTTATCATCTGGGACTCCAGCTGCCGCTTATGTCTCTTTAAAGAATGAATAGCCTTCCAGTCCCAGTCAGCTGCCTGCTCACAACTGCAGAGGAATGGTAAATAATCTAGGTGACTGGAAAGTGATTTGAGAGAGCAAGGCTGCCGGTGGACAAGGTGCTTTCTCCATCTCTTCTGTGACACAGCAAGCAAGATGGCCCATGCCACTGCCTTGGCTTAAGTCCCTATCTGTACCTTTCCAGAAAGGGCCCTAGAATCCACTTATTAAAGGGAACATGAAAACGCCCACAGCAAACCAACCAAAACAATTTTTATTATTTTTACAAGGACAGAATAATCGTATTATGAGTCACAGTTTAATTTGCTCTCCAGTGGTTTTATTTAGCCAAAGGATCAATTTTGTTCATGCCAAATAACATGTTGAGTGGTTTTAATGAAATGTGCATTTTCCATTTACTCATCGCATTGGTTCCCTGGTAGCCTTGACCTCTACTCCCCGGAAAATTTGTTAGGACAGAAGCTATAGGCGAGGCCTTCTTGGCAGCGGTAATCTACCAGAATGGGTGAGCTGGTTTTGTACTTGTGATGAAAGGGGTCTAGACCCCCAAGTGGTGAAAACTTTGATCTGGAGCCTAAAAGCATCTTATCCAAACATACATTCATTTAATCTTGCAACTCAAGCATGAAGAACCCTCCCAGGGTGCCCTGGGAGGGCCGAGGGCGCAGAGCTGGGGCCTACGGAGAAGCCGGGCAGCAATGCCTGAGGAGTCAGTTATCTGTGATCCCCAGTCCCTGGGGAAAAGCTCTGCCTCTCAAGGAGGCTAAAACAGCTGGGCAAGGCATTCTTAGTGGTGAGGCTGCTTCAGGGCTTTCCACAGATTTTGTGGCAGGAAAATGTGACAGCAAATCAGAACCGCCCTGGGGGAATCCGTAGCTGAAATCCATAGCTACAGTTCTTTCCTTTCCTTCAAAGGAGCCGATCGGCCCCACATCCCAAAACTTTATTCCTTACCAGTAAAATCCAAACTAAAATCCCAAGAGAGGTTGCATGTCAACCCCAAATGTCTTCCCAGTCTCAATTTGATTCATCAAGCATCGCTTGAAGGGATTCATGGCTGGTCGCTGGGCACTAAGCACTTGAGGGCACAAAGAGGAGTAAGTGACAATGTTCCTTCCTCAAGATGGTCACAGCCTAACAGGAGAGGAAGCATGGGGTCAAATCATTCTGGCGTAATAAATGTAACAGAAATGGTCTGAATGGAAGCTAGTGGAGCCGTGGTGAAGATGCTCTCTCGTGGACACAGAGACCCTAGCAAAGGAGCCCAGCGTGACCTGCGCCCCAGCTCTAGTCCATTCCTTTTGGTTCCATGTATTAGTTACTGTGGGCATTACTACAAGTCCCTTAAAGGAGGAGAGGTTGGTTCTGGCTCATGGATTCAGAGTCTTTGGTCCATCATAGCAGGTAGACATGGTAAAGTGGCTGTAGCCTGGTGGTAGGAGTTCAAGCGGAAAGAGAGCAAGCCGAGGAAGCAAGCCCAGTTAGAGAAGTCTGTACGTACATAAACTGGCAGGTAACAGATGATGTCAATTGTGTTCCCACAATCCCGTTCCTTTTTCTTTCTTCTATGCCAGTCTTAATGCATGCTTTCTATCCCCAAGTTTACTCTTGCCCTCGAAACAGCTTCTGGAGTTCCAGAAGAAAAAAAAAAATGCATTCAAGTTTTAAACAGGCAATGAAAGGGGACAAGATTAATGCTTTATTTAAATAATTAAAAACCCTCCCATTGATTCCACCCCATTTTGTTAGCTGTTGAGGAAGTAGACTACTTCGAAAAAGTAGAGCTTTTATTATAAAAGAGGGGAGACTATGCATTGGACAGGCAAATACTGCCCTACCCTACAGGATTTCAGGAAAGACCTCAGAGGCAGTATGTGCAAAGGTAAATATCTATATTGTATTTGTTGGAGATGAGGCAGCGTGAGTGCCCAGAAGATCCTCTCATGTGCACCCTCATTCAGAAGACATATCTTGTCTTCTGAAGTTAAGTGGCATTCCTAACCTTGGCATATGCATTGACATTCACAAAACACTTCTTTTGGGATGGGATTTCATGTGACCCCGCCCCAAGATAAAAAGCTAAGAGAGAGCCATCACTGGTTCAAGGTGTGGTAGGAGGAAGAGAGCTTTAACAGTCTGTGTTAAACCTTGCACCTGTGTAAGATAGGGAGCCAGGGGTCCTGGGAGACTGGGAAATGGGACACCACAGGGAGTTCAGAGACAATGGCCCAAACTCTGCATGTAGATGGACAGGTAAGAGACTCCCATGTACAACCAGAGGGAAGGGCATGTGTAAAGACCCAGAATCAACAGCACATGAGAAGGATCGGGCTTGAGAAAGGAAGGCTTGTGTAAATGTGTGGTCAGTGAGGTGGGAAGGAAGTGCCGGGAGGAGCAGAGCACCCTGCAGGTGGAGCATCTTAAAGACCAGACATGATGGAGGCCTCTCACCCCAACTTTGACCATTCAATAAAGCAGTCACGTCTTTGCATGGCAGTTTTCTTTAGCGATCAGCAGAGTACAGTGGGATCTAAATCCTCAACCTGCACAGGCCTATTCTTTAAAAAGCGTGGAATTCAAGAGAGTCGAATCTGGATTCTTGTGCATTTGAACAACAAAATCCCATAGAAATAACGAGTCCAGTGACTAAGTGAACTTGGTCTGAGACTTTCCGGCAGGGACTACAGAAAGAAAGCACAGGTGTATGCTCTCCATCTTCCCAGGAGCACCTGTTCTTTACTCCGGGGCAACAGATGGGCCAGATAAACCCATAAAATGATTTGTAAACTATATGTAAGTGACCATCATGGGTTGTGGAAACATTTCAATAGCTCAGAATTAGCATTTTAAAAGTAAAATGTCGAGAGTACAAAACAGGTCCTGAACCCCGAATCTAAAAATGCAAAGTTCAAATCTGAAACCCTTTCAGTGCCAACATGAAGCCACCAGTAGAATACTCCATTCCATACCTAGCCACATGAAATTAGTCAGTCCACATGTAAGTACACACAAAAAATATATAAAATTACCCCAAAAGTATTTAATAAGTATACATGAGGCATAAATGAATTTTATTTTTAGACATAATTTCACCTCTAAGATATCTTATTACAGGCACATAAATATCCCTAGCCAACCCAGAATGCCTCTGAGATCCCAAACATCTCTGGTAAGGCATAATAAGAACATTGTAGTTATATTGAGATATAAAGACAGTGCTTGTAGCAAATGTTCCTAAAATCTCAGAGGCTCCTCCAGCAACTTTGTTTTTCTCTCACTTAAAAGCTAGGGAGGCGATGGATGAGTCTCTGGGCACAACTTCTCCCTGTTTTTTTAATATGAGCACTGATGTACGGCTACACTCTGTCACCCTTGGGAGCACCACAGGAGATAAGAGTCAGATAAAGGGTCACCTGCTACCCGCCCATGCTTCCATACAGAAGTGATATGTGTGCTGATGGGTCCCTTAATCCTAGAACTTGGGAGGCAGAGGCAGGTGGAGCTCTATGAGTTCAAGGCCAGCCTGGTCAACAGATCTAGTTCCAGGACATCCAGGGTTACGTAATGAAACCCTATATCGGGGGAGTGATACTCGCCACTTGTGACCATGGCACATGGGCCAGCCAGACTAGCACAGGCTAGTGGAATGGAATGTTGGTGGCTTCTCCTGGGAAGAGAAGACTAGAAGTGTAGGAGTCCTATGGGCCAGCCCATATCTGTTCTGTATGGGAAGGACATGGAACAATAACAAAGAAATTGTCCTCCAAATCCAACTTGATAAAGCGATGAGTACTGGGAGGTTACTGCAGGATCGTGAATGACCCATTTCTGCATGAATGATGACTTGCAAAAACTGCATCCCTACAGCTTGCAGACAGCATCACTGAATGAAGTGTTCAAGAAATGATACTATGTGACCAGTAGCAAGGGCTCTTCTCTGTGTCTTTTCAGGGGGGAATGGGGGAGAGACAGAGTTCCTCATGACTCTTGAACTGTCTTCATTCCACAGCTCAAAAATGAATCATTATCACCTACAACAACTCAACAAATTATAGTCAACATTGTATCTCCCCCCCACACCGTGGTGTGTGTGTGTGTGTGTGTGTGTGTGTGTGTGTGTGTGTGTGTGTTAGCTTTTGTCTTACTCAAAGAGTCAGCACTGATACCCTACTAAGCAGTTTGCTAAATGGCCAAGAATAAAAAAAAGTGACCATTGAATGTGGGAACGCCTCAAGGACAGCCAGGACCCTGTGAACAAGCATAACAATGGGAGAGGGTGACACAAAGGTGGTATTAAAAACCTACTGCTCAATGTAAAAATCCCCCACTTCTAAGCCGATACCTCACTTTCACAAAGTCATAGTCATTCCTGGATGAGGAGAGCCCTTATCCTGAAGTGCTTAATTAAAATATCATGCTGTGAAACTGTGTCACTGGTTATACAATGAGCAGTATCTTCCTGGGGACTTTAGAAGAGAAACTTTGCAATATCTTTCTAAGCACTCCAGCCACCAGCAGAAGAAATACTGTAAATTCTGTGGGTCCTATGGTTGATGATACTAGAGTAACTTGACTTAGGGTGTTTAAAATATATTTCCTTTGTTATAGGTTTGTTTCTCTTTTATATGTGTTTTGTCTGTGTGTATGTATGTTCACTGCATACATGCACTGTGTGTGCTGTGCCTAAGGAGGCCAGAAGAGGACACTGGGGCCTCTGGAACTGGAATTATAGAGGGTTAGCCATAGCCTGGGTTACAGAGGATATCAAACCCAGGTTCTCTGGAAGAGCAGCCAGTGCAATTAAATGCTGAGTCATTTCTCCATCCCTGAAATGTATTTCTAATACTTATGAGTCCTCAGAGGAAACAATGAAAGTATAATGTTAGCCAACATCTACTGAGTGCTAGTTATGTGCCCAGACTGGCACAAGAAATTATGTCTTTTGTTAATCTCATTTAATCCTCTCTATTATGAGGTCACTTTGGCAAGTTACTTGCATTTCAAGTTCAAAGATCTCAAAAGAATTTAGTCATTCACGAGTAATCAGTAGCAAAGCTACTTTAAAAATGCAAATAAATAAATAAATAAATAAATAAATAGGATGATTTCAAAATAGTTGCTATTATAGATTGAATTGTTTGCCCCAAAGAAAGACGTATGGAAGCCCTAACTTCAAGACCTCAAAATGCAATCTCATTTGTAAATAGATTGGTTTGCAGGTATAACTAGTTAAAAGGTGCTGAGGTCATAGTAGAACAGGGTCTGATGTCACAGGTTTGCTTAAAAGTACAGATCACTCAGTCCACCGACATGAGAGGGTCAACCTCAAGGGCCTAGGAGACTTCATTTTCACAAACACAACAGGGACTTCTGATGCAATCCGGTGGCCGGCTTGCAGAGAGTGGCTTAGACTTTCTAGTGAGGATCGAAGGATGTAGATTAGATGGTTGCTCAGGTTTCTTCCTGACCCCAGTGTGTCTACTGGCTTATCTTGAGCCCATGTGCCCTGCTTACACAGGTGCTTTGACATCTTAGAACTCTCGTCTTTCCTTTCACCTTTCCCGCAAACACTGATGCCCTTTCTCTGTCCCTGGATTGTCTGGATCTGAGGGGCCAAATAGAATTATCTTAACATGTGATAAGTAGATCCTGTAGCTATCGCTGCTAAAACTAACCCACAGCACAGACAGGACCGTCAGCATTCTACTTTATCAGTCCTTAATCTGCCCTTGCTCTTAATCACTCCTAGGTTTCCTAACTCAAGCCTCTGGAGGGATGGGGATGGGGATGGGTTTTAAGGCACCTGGGAGCTCTGCAATGTCCTATAAACTTGCCTACAGATGATGAACCGGTTAGCACATTTTCAGAGGTAAATCTGATGCCGAGAAAGGTAGAGAACGATGTGTCCAGACATCATGTGACTACCCCGCTCGCCTGGCTATGACCCTGGATGTTCATTTTGATACTTCTAAGGGACACTGTTTGGTTATGGAGGGGTCTTGGGTAGCTTAAGCAGTTCTGGGGAATTCTGGGAAGGTGGTAGTGGTACCAACACCATAGCCTTTTGAATTTCTACAAAACACTATATAAAAATTAGATAACAAAACCAAACAGCCATGAACACATTTGCAACAAAATTAGGGTCAAGTTGTCTCACAAGACCCAGATGACAAGTGGGTAGTACCACGAGCATCTGGATGGAAGAGAAAACAACTGAGAAGGGTCTGGGAGACACTGAGGGCAGCAGCTCCTAAGAGCAGACAGCATCTCTGGAAGTTGAGATGACTTTGAAACATGAGCACAAACATGAAAGATGTTCAGGGAGCAGTGAGTACCACCTTCTCTATCAGGAGAAGTGGCGAGGTCTCAGGAATGGAAAATAAACAGGTTAGAGCAAACAGAAGGCTCTAAGTTCTCAGCATAGAGCTACCAGGACAGGGTGGAAAACTGCCCCGACTGGAATCAAAAGAAAGAAACTGAGGAAGCAAACAGGCAGGGAAGCTCAGAATACAAGCCACCTTTTAAGGCCATGTTTAATTCAATAGACGAAGGGCTCTGAAATTGGAAATGGTTTCCTGAAATCCGAGTCCATCATCTGTAAGTTCAAGAAAAATAATTTCACATAGAAGTGAACACTAAGAAAAGGATGGAGGCCACGTTCTAGGTAGCTCTTACAAGAAAAAATAAGTAAGGCAGAGATAATATACACAAGGAAAGTATACCCAAAAATATAACCACAGAGTAATCAGGACATTAGCTGAGTTAGAAAGCAATTCACAAATGATTCAAGACACAAAAGAACAGCATTAATCAGAATCATAAAATAACACAAACTCCAAAAAACAATTTAAAAGAAAAAGATCATTCTAGAAATCATGGCTAAATTACATAGGCTATGAAACCAAATAAACACAATGAATAATACCTTTAGAAAAAAAAACCCCTGAAGATGAAAAAGATAAAATTTTCAATAAAAAAGAAAAAACTATAAAAAGGAATTTTAGAGAAAATGATGAATATCAACAATGAGCTTGAACACCTGGAAAACAGGAGTCCCTAAAGAAAGAAGCAAAACACATGTATTTAGCTTTCTCATGCTGTGACAGAACACCCGAGGAAAACAGCATCTATAGGAGGAAAAGGTTGTCTGGCTCCTGGCTGCAGAGTTTTCAGGCTGTGGTTAGCTGGCTCCTCTGCCGCAGCCTAAGGTCGAGCAGAAACTCACAAGAGCATGAGGGTGTATCAGAGCATGAGTGTGTATCAGAGCAGGCTGTTTACCCAGAGGTAGCCAGGAAGCCGAAGGAGAAAAGAATGTAGGACCATAAACACATTCAACATCTTGCTCCTGGATGACCTGCTTCCTCTGCCAGACCCCATCCCTCCTACCCTTTCAGCCATGAATTCATTTGTGGGTTGTTAATCTGTTCGTGAAAATAGTATCCTCTTGATCCAACCACTTCTCGATGTTCTACCCCTGACCATTTCTTAGGGTCAACAGGAGATTGAGCATAATACTTCATGGTCAGACCACAAGAGCCCAGAAGCAGCAAATTCTAAGTGGGGAGACCTTTTCTGAAATAAATGGGTTTGGAACTGCTCATAGAGCATGCCTCATGCCTGCGACCATCAGCCTTGAACAGACAGCATCAGACAAATGGTAGTGATGTTAATAAATTCTAAGGAAAAAGCCCTTTGAGCAGCACGTAGAAAGGCATACGATTTACATTTTCATTATACTTTCAGGAGCAACTTCTCGTGTCAGAAGGAATAGAGTGATATATTTAAGATACTCAGAGAAAGTAAGTCAATGATTTTATTTCCAGAAAAATTGACTTTCAAAATATAATGGGCGCTGACTGTTATCAATATACAAGAACTCAGAGAATATCGATCCCATGAGCCTTTCCTGAGGAATCTATTGAATAACAAGCTTCAATCAAAATGACTAGCAAGACATTGATAGAAGATCTGATGGTGAACATTTGATATACAGTACTTCACAGCTAGGACGAGGAATGTATTAATGGTTGTAGATTCACACAATATAAATAAAGGGCCACTATCTATAGCTACTATAGATTTTTGTAAATGAGAAGCTAGAATACAAAGAAGTATTAATGCAAAAGAAATTAGAACATGCAAAAATTAACATTTTGGGTAATTATTAAGGCAGCAATGGTAGTATTCTATATCTGCTCCATGTGCAATATGGGAGATAACAAATGAATAATGATGGAAAATTCTAATTATTTTTTGTCATCTCCCAAATAATTAGAAACTTGAACTTCAAGTGGAAGTACCTGTAGGAAGGCATGAGTTATGGAACCTGAAATACAGAAGGGAACTGATAAGAATGGACTGTGCATAGCTTTGTGCAGCTCCATAGTTAATCATGTCACATTAGGATCCTAAAATTAGCTATGAGGAGTGTACCTGCCCCACAGATATGAAGTGCTACAAACCCACCTGTTTGTGTGTATGTATGCATGTATGTGTATGTATGTATATATCTACATACATATAGACATATATGTATATATATATACATATGTGTGTATTTGTTCATTATTTATTTATTTTTACTTAACTAGAGTGCTCGATGTCAAACTCTGATCTCTATTCACTATACGTAGCAGTCCTTAATGTCCACAGTCTGGGTTTGAAAAACCATTTTTCAATAAAAGATATTTCAGAGAAATCTTTGATTCAAGGTTTGAGCCAAGATATATATGAACCCGAAAACCATGGTCACATAGATGATAAGAATGGCAGCAAAGACACTGAAATTGGAAGCAGAGACAGACAGATCTCCCTGAGTTCAAGGCCTGTTATTGTCACTATGAATGACAGTCAAGGACACATACTGCACCCTTGACTAAAAAAATGAAAAAAAGATATTGGAGTTTTGCCACTAAGACTCAGGAGGCAACTTAAAAAAGACTCCCACTGACCAAAGATGGGTCAATTTGAGCATCAATAATAATAACTACCAAATAAATGTAAACTTACCACTTTAGAATGATATTTAACCAAAAGTAATGAGTGCTTTTAGAAAGACTGGGGAAACAAATCATTAGCTTAAATACAAATACAAATACATGGAATGGTTCAGGCTCCGTCTTCCATATCTGATGTCCCAGAGAATACAGCAAATGAATGAGTGGCATGCCTCTTTACAGATATCCTACCTAATAAAGTTATTCTAAAGATAGAATTTCAATATATTGTAATTCCCAGTGAGCAAACAGATCCAAGTATTACCTATCAGTCAGTGGCTGCTAGGACCACACCAAAGGAGACAATCAGATATGACCAGAGCTCGGATCTGGTCCAACTGGCAAGAGGCAGGAAATGCCAAGAGCAGAACATCTGAGTTTCACTTGCTCCAATCAGCAAGATCCCGGCTGTGGAAAAGCTGGAGGTCAACTGGATCAACAGCAGATAGACTGGGAAAAAAACCAGACGTGTTGGGGGTTGGGGCAGACCAGGAATCAGAAAACAGACCTTTTTATTAGTGGGCAAGACAAACCGTAGTGTGAAGGAAGGCAATCTGGGTAATAAAACTTTGATACAAGCTCAAGGACATGGTTAATATAAAAATCAGGATGTCAGGTTTCTAAGGGAGGAGGGAGACACTTGGATGAGGATGTATCAGGTTTCTAAGGGAGGAGGGAGACACTTGGATGAGGATGTATCAGGTTTCTATGGGAGGAGGGAGACACTTGGATGCAGATGAAACTTGAGCAAGGGACTTTGTGGTGGAATATCAAGTTATGTTTCCAAGCAGACGTGGTTTCCCATTTTATGAAAATTAGCAACCTATGTGTTAGATTTATAAGATTTGCCAATTCCCTGTTCCTCTCTATAATGAAAATACTTTAAAAATATAATCAAGTGTGCTTGACTGGGAAACACAAGGTCCTGAGTTCGATCCCCTTGACTGGGGGGAATAAAACTAAATATAATATAATAAAGTTCTTGCCATCAAGAAGGTCAGAGTCTGGAGTGGGAAATCATGTTGTAAACAATTAGTTTTGAGGCAATATGACAAATGGTCTTACACAAATGTGCACACATAGTTGTCAAAGCAACATGGAACTGAAACAATTCAGCAGGGCAGGTCCAGGAAGGATCCCAGGAGGAGGAAGCACACCAGGGACAGCCTTCTCCAGACAGACATGTGAGGAGTGCTCAGAGACTAGACTGAAGTGACCTCAGCTCACCTGGCAATGACTTCCTCTAGGTGTCCCTGGGCACCTCGGCACTTATTCTGGAATCTGTAGCTTCTTCATGGCCCTGCAATTGTCTAGGGCAGTTTCCTCTAAGAAAATAGGGGGTACAGTTGTTAACTGAAAGAGCATATTGTTGTTGGTATTGTGGATGAATTAACATCTCCTGTTTTTCCCTTGTTTTAAAACCACAATATCACATATGATCTGAATTTAAAAATAAAAATTTAAATCATTCCCATTAAGCTATCTTCCATTCTAGTTACTTACCAGGAACCTAACAGAACTATGATTATTGTATTACTGTTTATCTCATGTTTATAAAATATTTTATACTCTTTAGTGACAGTGTTTTTTTCAAGGGAAAGAGTCCTGACAGTTGTGTGGCTGGGTAACTTGGGTGTTACATACTGAAGTACGTAACTCAACTTTTCTTCAGCTATGAAGTCAGGATCCCACCTGGCCATGGTCTCTGCAAGCACACTTACAGCTAGAATTCCTCCTTCAGCTAGGGAACTGAGGATGGAGAAGTTTCCAGAAACCTCCTCCTACCTGAAGCCAACTCCACAGAGTGATCCACTGCATGTTTAACCAACAAAGCAAGACAGTAAATAGCTGATGATAAAAATCTGACATACCCAAAGGGAAGAGGAAGGACATACTTTGTTAGGCTACATTTCCTGAGACCCAAACAAAAAGCATGTGAGTTGTATATTGAAATCACAGAGCAATTGGGTGTGTGCAAGTCTGGGTATTCTCTGCTAGTCCTGTTCCCGAGTGCTCTAAAAATAGTGCTGTGGTCCCCAGGTATTCTAAGGAACCTTCAGGCTGAGAGTCAGGTTGGCATCCAGTCTAGCTTGCACTTATCCTTCTTGCTGATCTGGCATTCATTCCTCACTATCTCTGCTGGCAAGCTGGTACTAGAAGCTAAAAGTACCTTACAGTTAAGAATGGGCTAGAAAAAAAACTGAGACTTGAAAAGCTGTCTGCTTCCAGGTACATTGATTTATCAAATGGGGCTAGGTCATCCACCTGTACTATTAAGGAGAAAACAAGACAAATGGGAATACTTAGAAATGAGTGAGGAGTAGAGAATGTCCCGAGGATGCAACCTAGACACGGGCACTGCCTTCTTTAGACAACTGGGTCCTGGCAAGCATGTTATCATTATATGAAACCCATTTACCAAGCCAGTACATTACAGACTCCCTGACACTCTGTTAATCCAAGACCAACATTAAACAATCATCATCTCAGGCCAAGTAGCTGTGCGGTCCCTCAAGACAAACATCCGAGGGCAATGCATAGATGTGTGTTCATGGCCTAGTAGACTTTTCTTCCACCCATCCTCATCTTAAACTTTGTTAACTTATGGATGTGAAGAGGTATTCTCATTACTTTCCTACCTAAGGTTTGTATCACATGGATGCCACTTTGTATCCCAAAGAGATTCTGCAGTGTTCCAAACTTGCCTGATCCTTGGTCAGCTGCATTGTTTGTTACAGAATAGAGTCCCTAAAAAATAAATAAAGCCAGGGATAATGGCTCATAACCATAATCCCAGCACTTCAGAGGCTGAAGAAGAATGGTTGCCATGAGTTCGAAAGTAACCTGGGCCCCAGAGCTTACAAAGGTCTCAAAACCACACTCAAAGGCCAAAAATATGGATATCTTATTCTACTGTGGCTTCTACAACAAAGTACCATAGACTAGTTGGCTTCAAAAAACATAAATGTATGTTCTTATTGGTCTGGAAACTGAAGTTTTGAGAGTAGATCCCAGAATGTCCAAGTTTTGGTGACATCTCTCTTCCTGGTAGAGAGTGCAAAACTCTTCTGAGGACACCAATCACAGCACTGGACACTCATACTGATAATCTCGTGACACACACGAATGACCTCATGGCACACACTGAGGGCCTCATGACTCACACGAACGACCTCATGGCACACACTGATGACCTCATGGCACATCCCAATGGCCTCCAGACACACGCTGATGACATCATGACTTCTCATTTACCACTCAAAGGCTTCATCTCCACTTAACATCACACTGAAGCATGGGCTTTTCTCTAACACAGGAAACTGAGAGAAGAAAAAAAACCAACAAAACAAAACAAAACAAAACAAAACAGAAAATCTTGAGTCCATACCAGGGGGCAATGGAGCTTTAAAGGGGATTTAAGATGAGTGTTTGCTTCTCACCATCTGTGCAAAGTTACTTAGACAAGGCACTTAGACACCAACAAACGACAGAGCTTACTGATGATCAGTAATCCAAACCTCAACACACACCATAGATGAGAGCTGTGTCTGTGGCCAGGAGCCTCGGTTGTTAGTGTGCATGGCTACTGACGTTTGCTCTAGGATCTCCAGCCAAAGGAGAGCATGCATTTGCTAATGGCCTCTCCTATTTCATGTGTGCTAAGCCCCAGGTTGAGTTCCAGCCTTCACTCATCCCCGAATTGCTAGCCCCTTTAAAAATGAGAAAACTTACTGTTTTTCCTCAATAGTTTAACATTTTGTCTCAGGGCATCACCAGCTTACAAGGGAAGCAAAGCTAGCCATAGCCCAATGCCTCATGGGGAATCTTCCTCCCCAAACACATACTAGAGCCCTAATGAGAAAAATAACACATTTTGCAAACTGTGCTGTTGAGGGTTTTTTTTTTTTGTTGTAGATCAAAAGATTTTTCTTACTTTTTAATAATTCAGGTCACCTTGGAGATCGAGCTGCTTCTCAGATATTGCTTAGCAGTGAAGAATCAGAAAGTTGCTGCTTGCCTGATTCCACTCAGTCATTCTATAGACAAGTGCAGGTACTCTGTCTCTATGACAGGAGAGCTGTGAGAAGAGCCCATAGTCTCAGATCAGGTCTGCTAGGCTCTACTGAGCCTTTATTTCCCTTGCATAGCTGGTGTCTATTGAGTTAGCAGTCATGTATTGAGGGCATTATAAAGATAAGCCAAATACTGTTTACAGATAAAAGGAAGAGCCCTACACTCAAGGATACTGTAGGCTAGACACAGGACATTCCCTCCTCTCACAGAATTGTTACCCTGCTTCTGTGGGTACTTGCCTTTACATTGTATTAGTCCGGTACATAAAACAACAACAACAACAAAAATATGGTAAGAAATATGAAAGAGAAAGAAGGGGCAGAGGGAGAGAAGGGGAGGAAGAGAGGGGGATACAAGGTAATGTCTATACACCTTAGGCTTTGATGCCATCACTCTTCCTGGGATCCTTGTTGTCTATAACACAAGTCCAAGTGGTCCATTTGTTATTTGACCTTTCTTAGTCTTCCATCCTCAGGAAAACCTCATGCACTGGCCGTAATCCACCCTTCTCCTTCATCTCTGGAACTCATGCAGGACCTACTTCTATTCCTCACCCTACCTCTCAATATCATCCTATATCAGAAACTCAGCAGATAGTCTCCTGAGCATATCAATATGGGCCATCAGTGAGCAAACCAAGATGTTGGGAAGTGCATCCTTGGCTCCATGATATGCATGGAACATCTCTATGGCAACACACAGGGCTTTGTACTTCCCTTTATGCACAGAGGTCGTGCATTTTGTGGTTCACATGACTACATCACATGGTGCCCAAGAGTCACACTTCAGGAGATGGCTGCCCACCTCCTCCCCACTCATCACTTCCCACAAGCCCCTGCTCCATACTTTTAATCAACACAGATGTCCAGGGCACAAGGTCTGCTTGAGAGTCCATGAATTCCAGTGCTCCACAAAATGCCTGAGTGGCAGCTGTGTTTGCCCTTGCTGCTGATTCCCCACCCTCATTTAAGCAAGAACTGGAACCTCAGCTCAAAAGACAAATTTTAAAACTCAGGTAAACAGTTCCAGGCCCTGTGACAAAGGCATCTGATCCCAGATGCATGAGAAGCTGAAGCAGGAAAAATCACAAGTTCAAGGTATAGGCAACTTACTGAGGCCGCCCCATCTCAAGATAAAGGTTAAAAGAGGGTTATGGATGTAGCTCAATGGTAGAGTGACTCCTTAGCATGAATGAAACCTTGGGCTTCATCATAGGTACCGTGAAGAATAGCATCTGAACTGCAAATCAAAGTTTAGAAGCCTTCTATTTAGGTTATTATGGTGAATATCTATTACAAACTTGAAGCTCAGATTAATTACTAACTGGACCATCAGTTGTACAGTAGAGCTGGTGTGTATGGTCATGTCATCTCTGAAAGACTTGCAGAGCCTATCCAGGAGATGAATGGTTTCATTCGGGTTGAATTCTATTGTGCACACACACACAGACACACACAGACACACACAGCATACACAGCATACGGCACACACACACACACACACACACACACACACACACCTAGAACTTTAGCCTTTAATGGTCTGCTCTAATGGTATTATAGATAATTTAAAGAGGTGCCTCATCAGGATTCAAAGAATGTTCTTAATGCAACTGTGAATTGTGTTTTACTTAAATAACTCTGTTTTGTCGTTTTAATTTCTTAGCACACTGAAAAGCGTGGTAGAAGTCCCCTGGGCCTCTCTCATACTCTTAAAGTCTTGGCCATAGTGGTACCGCTAGAGCATTGCTGTCATGCTACCACTTGGGTCTCTAGAAACCATGGCTCATTAGAAAGCTTTTCCGCAGACTCTCATAGGCCTGTTGCCTAGCCCTGACAGTAAGCTCTGACAGAACACAAGGTCCTCGTGTCCTGACCCAGGAAAGGCTGGGACCCATCGGCACAGAGATATCCAAAGTCTACTTTTAGAGAACTTTGCAGATCATCTGTGATGCCTGACTCAGCCTTGGTTACCTTCTTAGGGAGATGATGGGGGGGGCGATCTCAAAATTGCAAAGGGCATGGAGAGATGGCTTAGCCACTAAATGCTAGGCTTACAACCAAAATTGCAAAGGGAGACTTTAGGTTCTGTAAAATCATAATATCTCCAGGCCTTGATCCCTTCATCCATAAAATGAAGGAAATAACACTCTAATGAAAATTAATAGAATATCATCAAGGGCTTTCAGATTTGTATATGTATGTTCTCACAAGATGTGACAGCAAAACCAGTCTCTGAAGGGATAATTTATTTCCCAGCCCTCAGCCGGCCTTACCAGCCACTCATCTTAAAGAAGCCAACCTTCCAGTGTACATGTGACACTGCAAACTGGCTGACAAATCTTGCACTCCCTGCATACCAAGGCCATGTTCACAGGTATCTCCAGCTTCATTGCTGTTTTAATGCCGTGCCATTTTTAGTTGGAGAGGACCAGAGGTCCATTCTCTGCTCCCATTTTTCGGGGACATCATGGGAGTGAAAGAGGTATACTCCAGCTATGGGTGGGGTCCTATAGACCTTCCAAGGTATACTCCAGCTACGGGTGGTTCCTATAGTCCCTCCACGGGTCCTCTCACACCCCAAGGGCCTGGGCAGCTGGAGATATTTACAAGCCAACCAGTGCCAACTGGTTCCCCTTTTCTCCCTTCCCTTTTTATTCTTGCTTTTCGGAAGGTGGTCAGAGTAAAATACTCTCCAGCAGAGGAAATAATATAAACTTAAAAGTCACTTGGAATGGAATGGTGAAATGATTTCACCACTTTCTTTCAGCAAATAATAATAATGATGGTGGTGATAATAATAATGCCACATGAGGCCACCTCTGGGGATTCCATTACTGAGAAGCTGGAGGGAAACACAATGGCTTCCGATGAACAGGTTTTCCCTTTAACTGGTTAGAGCACTTTGGGATGGAGAGATGAGAAAGACAGGTGCTAGACAATAGAATAAACCTAGCAGCAGATCATTTGCATAATTTTGTATAAAAGTGCACTGACGTATGAAGTATACAGTGAGTGTATTGAATACTGAAAATGAAGAATCTTGGAACACAATCTATGTTGACTACCCAGTTCTGAAATAGCCGAGCATTTTATGAAATACCTTTTGCTTCTTTGTGGAAATGAGTGGTCTTTCTCTCTCTCTCTCTCTCTCTCTCTCTCTCTCTCTCTCTCTCTCTCTCTCTCTCTCTCTCTCTCTNTCTCTCTCTCTCTCATTGCTCTCTCCTTCCCTCCCTCCTTTCCTCTCTTTTTCCCTCCCTCCTTCCCTAACCTATGCAGTGTGTGTGTGTATGTGTGTGTGTGTGTGTGTGTGTGTGTGTGTGTACAGGTGCATGCATGTGTGTGTGTGTTCGTGCGTACTCATATACAATCTTTAGAAAACACACTTTTTATACTATTGTTCTCGGTAATTCTTCAAAATGAATGCTCTATACAAACTGGCCATGGGGGGGGGGGGCTGGAGAGAGCAGGGGGATGCTTGTGTCTCTTCCTGACACTGTGTGTGTCATAGCCCCCTTTGCCATTCTTGCATGATTAAAGGTTGTCTGGAGGGCTACAACAGTGTATAGAGCAAAGATTACAAACAGCTATTTTTGCCAAATTGCTTCCTAAATGAGGGAGCAGAAGATTTAAGGGTGAGCATAACTGTCTATTTGAGCGGCATCCAAAGATTTCTGCTGTGTGGGAAACAAAACTCTGACTTCTTTCTGACAAGTACTCCTTAACAGGCCTTCCCAGATACCTGAAACCCATCCTAACACACTCAGGCCCTCCACTGACCACCACCTTACCAGCATGGTGTGGCCCAGTCTCCAGGCTGCTCACCAGTCCGCAGGCCTATGGGGTGAGTGAATGATTGCATGGGGCAAGCATGGTGAATATTGATGAGCTAAAGACCTCGGGCTCTTACTCCCTAGCTGGAGAAGGAGGCAGATTTTAAATTTACTGTACCGAGAAGTGTTTCTTCTTCTCTGCTCCGTTGTTGCTGAGGTTGGCTTATTCTTCTTTGTAAAAAAGGCATTTTTTTTTTATTGTTGCCAATATCTTTAACCATAAAATGAACTTAGAAAATGTAAAAGCGAAGTGTTCTCCCAAACTGCTGTGTTTTGAAGTTTTGGATATTAGGTCTGTGCTTTATAGCTCAGGGGAGTAGAATAAGAAAAAAAAAATCCCGAGGAGCAATTAAAGTCATTACCAGCAGATCAGCATGTCAGGCAACTGGAGAAGAGCAGAGTGTAGGAGCTGACAGCGGCCTAAGGTGCCATCAGATGTCACTCCCCTGCAGAAAGGGACTCTTCTTCTCAGATGTGCTCAGCAGCTGGGGTCTTCCTGGAGGAATGTGACAAAAATAACCCTCACGCAACAGATCTGATTTAAATAGCTCTCAGATGCCCCTAGAGTGAGCTAAAGGTGGGAACCCTGTCCTAAGGTGACCCTCGCTGTGCAGTGATTTGGTGTCATCCTCTCTAATCAGTAGGAAGGCTTCAGGGGACCCTCAAGATGAGGTGACTACTACTGGCCAGGTCTATCCATTTCTGATATTATTCAATCTACCAGGGTCAGTGCCCGTCACTTTTAGTCTTATGACTGACGCATTGTCTCAAGAAGTGTGCTGAAAACCCACACAGTAAAATACAACATATTCAGTGCCAAGGGTTTTCTAGAAGGCAGGTGCCTTTCAAAACCAGCATAAAACTTCTCTACAGGATTTGGCTAAGGTTTGACTCTGGTCAACCTTCCTAGGTGCCAGTGAAGAGAATCTACTAAATCCCACTCTCTCCCCCTCAGCCCAAGGAGATGGGTCATAGGCCTCTGATGACCTTGGGCTGGGAGAGTCTTTGAGGCTGTGTAGAAAGCCAAGATTTTAGTGGCACAAATGCAGTGCCACATGCAAGTGAACATGGACCACAATAAAATATGCCATTAAATCAAAGTAAAGGGACTCTCCAGCCATAAGGGAATGGCTCAGTTAGTCAAGTACTTACCAGGCAGACACGAAGATCTGCATTTGGAAACCCAGCCCCTGGCATGCACCTACAATACCAGCCCTGAAGAAATAGAGACAGGTGGCTCCCTAGAGCTCACTAGCCAGCTAGTCTCACCAAATGGTAAGCTCCGGGTATAGTGAGAAAATCCATCTCCAAAAAGAAAGAGGAAAACGAGAGAGAGAGAGAGAGAGAGAGAGAGAGAGAGAGAGAGAGAGAGAGAGAGAGAGAAGAAAACCATTCAAAACAGCTGAGGTCAACCTCTGGCCTCCACCTGCATGTATGTCTGTGTGACACACACACACACACACACACCATTCCATTTTCTTACATTGTGGGAACGCTACTGTTTCCTGGCTTCATCACGAAGTGACCTGTCTCTCTATCTGTCCTAACAAACCAGGAACAACTGAAAGAGGATGATGTGGAATGTATCGTCAACCAAGACGAACTGGCCATGAATTACCAGGAGCAGAGCCCTTCACCCAACAGTCCCACCGCAAAGCTAGCTCTGGACCGGAAGTCTTCAGGCCAGACTCCAGGCAAGGAGAACATCTATGAGGGAGATCTCGGCCTGGGAGGCTATGAACTCAAACTCGAGCAGACTCGGGGTCAACCCCAGATGGACTAATGGGCACGACGAGTGCAGACATAATCACATGTAACACAAGACCGCTGAGGAATGCCAACAGCCAAGGAGGTGGTGCAGAGAGAGACAGAAAGAGTATTAAGAACATAAATTGGACAGAATCAAACCTTATCACACGTATCCTCCCGTGCCTTCAGAAATGAGAATTCATTATCTTCTCTCTGTATTATGCAACCTCATTTAATTATCCGACAGCCATTTTTACTGCTGAATTGGGGGCCAGGGGAGTCAGGTCTAGCTGCCATTGGGATGAACCATATGTTCTGTGTCTGCAGGGGGCCCCTTCTGTTCCTCAGACAGCTCTCCAGGCCCTTCATGTGGATTTTGGATTCTATTCCATTAATTATGGAACATTAATAATATGAAAAGGAAGAAAAAAAAACTCCTGAGCATAAATGATAAAGCCTTATCTCTCAACTGGACTCCACTTGTTCTGACCATAGGGCTACATGCAGAATCCAGTGCATGTTCAGTACCGACTCCTGATGGCCTCGGAGAAGTCACATGAGTTGGGAGCCCTGATGTCCTTGCTGGCACTCTCTCCGTGCAGTTCTTCCCACTCCTCCAAGGAGCTGCTTGCCTCCAGGTGTGTGCATGCTCAGTGCAGGCTCCTGCCAGCTTAAGGGGACTCTCTCCAGGGAAAGCTGGTCTCTTTCCCACATTCTGTGTTTTATTCAAATGGTGAGCCTCTCTTCCTTGTGTGCACTGGGACAACTTCCTGGCAGGTTCCCTCTGCATGCTGGGAAGTCATGTTTTGCAGCGTGACCCTTCCCCACGGGGTTGGGGGATTGTGCGGGAGCCCTCACCTTTTCCACCAATATCTGTGACTGACTGGCAAGAGAGGGGCAAAAAGAACAGAGCTAATGACATTTAGGCCACACTGAAGCACCAAGGACAAGCACCAGTCAGGACCTACCCCATTCCCAGAGTGGCCGGTGGCTACATTGAAGAGACCAACACAATAGCTTTTAATTCAGCTGCATGACGTGTGCCTTTGAAGCTATAAGATACCTCAAGCCTAGCTTCTCTTGAAATGCAGATGTTCTATTAGGCTCCAAAGAGCAGGCTTCAGACTTGGATGCCCAAGATGTGATGGGCTTACTTTTGAGGGAGATGAAGAACGATTTCTTTCTCAGGCCCCAAAGGCTAAAACTAATGCATGCTTCACTGAGTGCTTCTTAGGCCTTAAGCCTGTGATATCAGGTACCCTGCCTGCGTGTCTGTTTTCTTGCTTCCAAAGAGTAGAAACTGGGAGAAACTTTTATATTCAACTGAGTAAAATCTTGTCATTTCAGGTAAATATGGCAAGTAGAGAAGCTTTCTAATTTGACATCATCCTAATAAAATTTTGTTATGGAGTATGATTGCGTTGGCTATAGCTTCATTTCAAGGCACCCCCTCTGAGCACGCTAACTGAGAGCTCTACACTCTTGTTTGGGTGCAGCAGGTACAAAATGCTACCATAAGGGGGATGCATGGGTCCTCAGACTCACAAACAGCCAAAGGGGCCTGGCGAAACAAGCCATTGAAGGAATAAAGAAATCTGGGAGGATGCCTCAGACAAGGGACGTTGAGTCAAGCAAAGGGGCGCGACCTCTCTTCATCCCCCCAGGCAGGGGTGACCAGACTTTAGGAAGTGCTGCAAAAATGGAGGAGACACTAAGATTGGAAGAAGGCCATAAGATGGCAGCATCTTGTTTCTGCCCATAACAAGTGGAAGGAAGGGGTGATTGCTTTGTGTCTAAAAAAAGCACACAATAGAAAAAGAAAAGAAGCCTCACCAAAAGCCAAATGGTCGTGTAAAAAGAAGAAGAAGAAAAAAGAGGGATTTGGTCTAGCAGATGAAACAAAGTAATGTCTGTGGAGGGATGGGGGCTGACCCATCACAGCCAACAGGGAATCAAAAAGAATGAGTTAGAATAAAACTAGTCTCTGCCTCCCAGCTGGTTTCTTGCTGAGAGACAAACTCTCTTTGCAACCTACTGTCAGGAATTACTCCTGACAAGGACAGTGGATATACCAGACTGACCCCTGGGGTAGGCTCTGGATCACCGGCCCCTCCGATATATAAGACAGTGTTCCCATCTTGCTATGTGGCTACCACCCTTTCTCCCTCTGAATCAATCCAAGACTAGTGCCCAGTTAGCAATTCATAAAGCCAAGCCCTGTTATGCTATCGCTGTGAAGGATGATGAATTATGATCTTAAGCAATGCCCTGTGCTTTGATTAGCGGCCTCATGACTGTGGAATTCAAACCTATTATTTACTGCCAGTTTCTAATGAATAATAAAGGCACAAGTGCTTTATTCAAGCTACTAATATTCTTATTCATTATTAGAGCTTTAAACAGGGTTCTCATTAATTAGATGACTGGGTCTTCCTTGAACTTTTTAATATGGGTACATCATATACATGCATATTCACACACACAGAGGTTGATTCAATATCAGGGTCCCATCTAGAGCCTCTTTGGTGCTTTCCATAATACTTGGGTATGTCTGAACAGGTTTGAAACCCAGTATCAAATGCTATTAAGGTGTTTTTTTCATTGTGAAATTTCTCAAAATTTCTTAGAGACCAATCTAACAATATAAATCAAAGCTGAAGTTTTAAGTACTCTAATGTCATGTGCAGAGCTATTTTTTACAGTGAAAAGAGAATAAAGGAAAAATTTCAATGTAGCCACATTTTGGAAGCGGTACAAAGATACTCAGTAGATCCCAAATCCAACTTGGAATCTTAAATGAGAGTCGAATTTAAATAGAAGGCAAGAAATAGGAAGAACCAAGCTGTCTGGCTAAGGTACAATCCTGCCCACCATAGTCTCTGCTCCTATAAAGTCTCTCCAATAAGGCTGTCCCAAAAGTTATAAATCCATCTCCAAGAGACAGATTAGATTCCTCCTCTGGTGGACAAACCCCTCCTCTGATTGTCAACAGGGCTTCTGGATTTTCTTCTCCCAGCAGGAAATTCCTGGGGAAAATTGAGTTTGTTGGTGCAAATTGCTGGAATAGTATACTAGTCAAAGCAAGGGACTTACGTGTCTCTTTATTCGTGTCTGCCAGCTGCTTACATTTCCCCACTCTTTGTGTTTGTTCATTGTTTTTATTTGTTTTGTTTTGATTGGGTTTGGTTTTCGAGACAGGGTCTTTCTACATAGCCCTGGTTATCCTAGAACTTCTGTAGACCAAGCTGGCCTTGAACGCAAAGAGATCAGCCAATCTTTATTTTAACAACTCAGTGAAATATAACTGCATCTTAAACGAATAGAAGCAGAATACAAGCGGGAGCCAAAGTTAGAGCACATTCAGTTAGTATCTAGTACACAAGAGCAATGCCTACATAGCCTCTTGGCTTTAGTGACTTTTGGAAAGAACTCTATCATGTTGGTTTGAGACAAAAATCTCACTATGACACACAGGCTGGCCACAAACTTGTGGTATCTTCAACTTTCCAAGTGCTGAGATTCCAAGGAAGCACTATTGTGTCCAACATGCCTTCATTACGGCTCTGAAAATCCCCCTTTCCTTGTCTAGGAACAATGTTCTCTGAAGATATGACTAAATAACCCTAAAAGAGTTTGTTCTCTCCTGTGTCTCATTGCCAAGGTAAGAGTTATAGATGTTTGGTCTGAGTTGAGCCTGCATTGAGAGGTGTAGTTTTTGAGTAGGTTTGGTCCCCATAGACTCATGTGTTTGAATGCTTGACCCACAGAAAGTGACACTATTAGATCTTGTTGGAATAGGTGGAATCTTGTTGGAGGAAGTGTGTCACTGTGGGGGTGGGCTTTGAAGTCCTATGCTCAAGCTCCACTCAGTGCAGATGAAACCCTCTTCCTGTCTCCCTGCCTTCAGATCAAGATATAGAACTCTCAGCTCCTTCTCCAGCACCATGTATGACTGGATGTTGTCGTGCTTCCTGCCGTGATGATAATGGGCCAAACCTCTGAAACTGTAAGCCAGCCCCAGTTAAGTGTTGTCCTTTATAAAAGTCACCTTGATCGTGGTGTCTTTTCACAGCAATGAAACCCTAAATAAGATAGGAGAGTAAGTGGCAGGGGGCAGAGAGTTAGTGCCATGAATCTTTTATGGTCAATTTTAAGCAACTAAGAAGTCTAGAAAGAATAGCTTGTAGGTCAAGCATTTCTAGAGACCATTCTCTTTCTTCTACTCTCATTTCTTCATCCTAGCATCTCAAAAACATTATCCAGGTCCCTTTGTCAGAAGCTATACTTCTGCAGACAACAGTTTCAATATGCTTAACAAACAGCTATCAAGAACAAATACTGTTGAAGAATGCTAACAGATAATAGTTACAAAGCTACACAAAAGACACAAGCAATCAAAGTAGGACTGATTTATATATATAAATGCCCAATGCCTAGTCATTTTTAGAAGACTTATATAGTAGAATAGGCACATGTACATATAAAAGTTCCCAGAACAACAAGAATCATTACTGAACAGTATAGAAGGCCTGAATATTTTCCGTTAACTTCTACTTTTAAAACTAAAGTTAATTAGACTCTTTGGTTTAGTAGGATAAGACTACAGGATTGACACCAAGATTTTAGACCTCTTACAGAGTCATGGGATTGCTCCAATTACTGAAAAAGATTATATACAAGTAGACCTCATATGAACAGTCACACAACAAAGCAGAGATATAGACCAGAGTTTCAAATAACAAACTTATGCAAATGTCAGATTTTTCATTTCACAGTACTGAAGATGACAATCTTTATTCTGGATCTGTGAGAGATTGCACTTATCAAAAGGTTTACAATCAAAAGCATGTATTAAAACAAATTGATCGTAAACCTCAGTAATAAGTCATCCATGTCATAAAGCAGAGTTTTATATCTGAGATAGACTGAGTTCCAATATACAGAGCAACAAAGCTCAGGTCAGAATGCATGCTGGGTGCAATGAGGAAACCAAGAGAAACAGTTGACTCTTAGAAACTGGAAGGAGTCAATCTTCACTTTTGTCCCTTTTGAGTTCTGCATACTGTAGACTTAGAATTCTTTAGTCAAAATAAAATAATAATCATGACTCTTATGAAATAATTCAATATAAAACACTTAGCTACCATAAGTAATGGAGTGAAAAGCCAGGGACATTGCCATTTTTGCCACCATCTTTGGGAGTCCTTAAGAGTATGAGATTCAGCACCCAGAGTACCAAGCACTGACTCATTCAGCACTCACAGGTACCACTCTGCCAAAGCTCTATGCCTCACTGGCTACTGAAATTGTCCCTACCTCTCAGATAAATAGCACTTTTAAAAAGAGTAGTTTTGTTTCAGATAGCAAAATATAGGAGAAAGACCTTGGAACTGGAACAATGTGCTGTTAACCCAGAAACAAGGGACAAGATCAGGAAAATCCAGCACAAGGTCCAGAAACAGACCTGTGAATATATTTAGAAAGCTAGTTTATAAACCACAGCATTTCAGTTTGAGTAGGGGATAGGTGGACTAATTGATTTTTCAATTTAGAAAATGAAAGAAAGTTGAGGATTCAGATCTAACACATGTAAAAACTAAATCCCAACTGATTGGAATAACTAAACACAAAAAGCAAAACAACAGGAAATTTAAATGTAAATAAAACTTGAAAACATGCCATATAGTCTTTCTGAGACAGAAACAAAAAAAATACAAATATGACTTAAAGATTTGAAACTTCTTATGTTAAAAATCACAATAAACCAAGTTGGAAAACAAGAAAAAAACTGGGAGGAAAAAAAAATATATGTATATACACACGATAGATAGATAGATAGATAGATAGATAGATAGATAGATAGATAGATTGATAGATAGATAGATAGATGATAGGTAGGTAGATAGATAGATGATAGATAGATAGATAGATAGATAGATAGATAGAT
>NC_034599.1:88710552-88711808 GCF_900095145.1 Mus pahari
ATCTTTGTTCATATTCTCTCTCTCTCTCTCTCTCTCTCTCTCTCTCTCTCTCTCTCTCTCTCCCTCCCTTCCTCCCTCCCTCCTTTCTTCTCTCTTTCCTTCCCTCTCTGCCTCACTCATACCCAGGAAGTGAACAAATTTACTCCCCCATGCCTTTTGTCTTAGGTAGGGTTTTATGGCTATGAAGAGACACCATGACCATGACAAATAAGAAAGAAAATCCATTTCGTTGTGGCTGCCTTACCACTGTTGTCATGGTGAGAGACATGGCAGAGTCCAAGCAGGCATGGTACTGGAGAAGGAGCTGAGAGTTCTAGATCTTGATGTGAAGGCAGCAGAAGGGGGCTGGCACACTGGGTATAGCTTGAGCATAGGAGACCTCAAGGCCCACCCCCACAGTGGCACACTTCCTCCAACAAGGTCACACCCACTCCAACACTGCCACACCTCCTAGTAGTGCCACTTTCTAAGAGCCAAGCATTCAAATACATGAGTCTGTGGAGGCCATGCCTATTCAAACCACCACACCCTTGGGTCTTTTTTTATTATTATTTTATTAGATATTTTCTTCATTTATATTTCAAATGCTATCCCAAAAGTCCCCTATACCCTCTCCCCGCCCTGCTCCCCTACCCACTCACTCCCACTTCTTGGCCCTGGCGTTGCCCTGTATGGGTTATATAAAGTTTGCAAGACCAAGGGGCCTCTCTTCCCAATGATGGCCGACTAGGCCATCTTCTGCTACATATTCAGCTAGAGACATGATGAGCTCTGGGGGTACTGGTTAGTTCATATTGTTGTTCCACCTATAGGGTTGCAGACCCCTTCAGCTCCTTGGATAATTTCTTTAGCTCCTCCATTGGGGGCCCTGTGTTCCATCCTATAGATGACTGTGAGCATCCACTTCTGTATTTGCCAGGCACTTGCATAGCCTCACAGGGGACAGCTATATCAGGGTCCTTTCAACAAAATCTTGCGGGTATATGCAATAGTGTCTGCGTTTGGTGGCTGATTGTTGGATGGACCCCCAGGTAGGGCAGTCTCTGGATGGTCCATCCTTTCCTCTTAGCTCCAAACTTTGTCTCTGCAACTCCTTCCATGGATAATTTATTCCCTATTTTAGGAAGGTATGAAGTATCCACTTGTTGGTCTTCCTTCTGGATTTTCTTGTGTTTTGGAAATTGTATCTTGGGTATTCTGGGTTTCTGAGCTAATCTCCATTTATCAGTGAGTGCATATCAAGTGACTTCTTTTGT
>NC_034599.1:88712828-88723317 GCF_900095145.1 Mus pahari
TTTTCCCCTGTGCCCATATCTTCGAGGCTTTTCCCCCACTTTCTCCTCTATAAATTTCAGTGTCTCTGGTTTTATGTGGAGGTCTTTGGTCCACTTAGACTTGAGCTTTTGCCTCCTCAAGGCCCAGCAACAATGGAGCCATTCACCCTTATTCATGGCAGAAGCCCTGAGCCAAAATAAACCGAACTTCTTTTTAGAGTGTTTCTTCTCAGGTGTTGATCACAGCATCAGAAAGCCTGACCACCACTGTATTGTTTGTGAAAAGCAGTCTGGAGAAAACTAAGGGAAACCCAAATTACGAGCTACATGGAATGAGGCTTGGGGTTCATTTGTGTTGTTGTTTAATTTTTATAGTGATTCTGTAATCACCATTTCCCTGTTTTTAAAAATAATTTGAGATGTTTAGGAAGATACGAGTAAAGTGGCATAGAACCTGTTGCTGGATTCTGTGTAGAGAAAGGGGAAGCCATAAAAGCAGTGGAGGTTTGCCCTGAGTGTGGCCTTGGCTTCACAATAGGGAAGGGAAGGTGTGATCAAGAAAGACTCCAAAGCTTTTGTTTTGTTTCATTTTGGTTTTTTTTTTTGCTTTTGTTTTTGTTCTTGATTTTTTTGTGAGGTCTTGAACAATGAGAGGCTTTCCAGATCTCTTGAACCCTATCTTATGGAGAAAAGAAAGAGCTGAATTATTAGAAAACTGTGAAGGAATTTCATTTCAAGAGGAGAATGTAGGCAGAGACGGAGGGTAAGTAGCATCTAAAAAGCAGTTCAACATGGTTACCATATGGGTTGCTACGTTTGAGTGGGGAGAAATAGAGAAACAGGAGACCATGTAGAACAAACTAAAGAGGAGCGTAACCTTATGTGAACAGGGAATTAGTGAAATGCATCAGGTAGGGGAGATAATCACTTAGGCTGGGTGGAGATGAAGTACTAAGAAGGGTAGAGACAGTAACTGCCAGTCTCCACCCAGGGTGGATGTTATTTTACTAGCTGAGAAGGGAAGTGTATTAGCCACTTCTCTGTTGCTGTGATAAAATGCCATGTCCAAGAGCAACATGTAGAAGGAAGAAAGTTTATTTTGGCTTATGGTTTCAAAGGGAGAGTCCATATTGCTGAGTGAGGCAAGGTAGGCGGTGGCTGGAGGAGGAAGCTGAGAGCTCAATCATGTCTTTAAACACAAAGCAGAGACTGAATCAGAAGTGTGGTTAGACTATTCACTCTCAAAGTCACCCTCAGTGACATAATTCCTCCAGCAAGCCTTCTCCTCCTGTTACCAGTTGTGGACCAAGTGTCCAAATACCTGAGCTGATGAGACACATTTCTCATTCAAAGCATCTCTGATGACTGGGCAGCTACAACGATGCCAGAAGGATGGTGAGGAAAACAAGGTCTAGGTAAAGTTCAAAGGTGAAGTACATACGGTGGTAACTAACAGAGTACAGAAGGAAGGAGACATTAGGACACCAAAATGGCCCCAAGCCTAAGCCAAACATAATGACTGATGGTTTTATTATTTGGGAGGGAACTGAGCAGAAGAACACATTCACAGAAAAGTCTGTCAGTCTGGTTCTGAGCAAAATGAAACTGAGGCTCCCACATAACATCTCTAGGATATCAAGGAGCTGTTTTAAGTGGATATAAACTTTGAGTAGGGGGCTACTTTGGGCATGGCACTTGCCCAGCACATACAACTTTGCAGTAGTGATGATGATGATGATGTCAATGACAACAATGACGATGATGATAAAATTACAGTACAAGTTCTGGTCTGGAGATGTGGGTTTTGAGGAATAAGATGTGCATCCTGGGTTCATTGAGATGTTTCTCAGTTGCCATTTGGCCCTTTATTTCTCTCACTCCCATAAAGAGGTTCTGATATGTTCTCTATGCAATTCTTTGATTGTCTTCAAAAGATACCACAGATACCATGATTGAGGTGCACCATGGGAGAAGTACAGACAAAAAAAAAAAAAAAGCAAACAAGATGGGGAGCTGAGGCATGGCTGGACAAAGTATGCACCTATGAAACACTCCCTAGAGAGTCCTGTACTGAGAATCCAAGAGCTGACATTTGCATGGAATAGAGAACAGAACGCAGAGCCATGTTGATTTCTGCTGTTACTATAGCTCTGGTCTCACACACCTGCTCTACCTCTTCCCAGCCTGAACATATTAACACTTCCCCAGTACCTATTGATCTGACAAATGCTTTGCTTGAAATAACTCTCAGAAACCACCAGAAATAATTTTCTTTCAGGTAGCAAAGCTAGTGGTGGCACTTCACTGTCCTATGTCAGTGGCATGGAAGCTTTCTTAATATGGTCATAATTTAGTCCTCGAGGACCCTAATGACCTTTCTCTTCCCCCAAGACGTCACACTGGTCTATTACATTGATGACATTTGGACCTAGTGAGCAAGAGGTAGCTATTATCCTGAACATAATGGCAAGACATTTGCCTGTCAGAAACTTGGACATAAACTTGACAAAAATGCCAGGTCTTTGAACCTTAGAGAAATTTTCCAGTCTGATAGCGAAGGCATGTCAAGCTATCTTCTTGACGATGAAGGTGAGCTGTTGCATATGGCCCCTTCTGAGAGAGACCACAAAAAGTGTAATGTATACTGGCTGGAGACTGCAGAAGGAGTATATTTTTCACCTGCTGATCCACCTCATTTACCAAGGTTGAATTATAAACTCTCAAAAGTTATGGCACCCATGAATGTGACTTTATAATAGGATCTTTGCAGATGTAATCACATTAAGATGGGATCATAGAGTATTAGAGAGAGCCCTAATTCTAAAAACTAATGGCTTTAGATAGAAATAGAGACATGATAGCACATGACAGTAGAAACAGTAAATGGAGAGATGCAAGCTATAAGCTAATGAAAGCCAAAGATCACTGCAACTTCCAGAAACTAGGAGATAGATGATAGATAGATAGATAGATAGATAGATAGATAGATAGATAGATAGATAGATAGATAGATAGATGGTTTTTCTCCAAAGCTTACAGATGGAGACTATAACACCTTGAATGCAGATTCCTAGCCCCTGTACCTATACAAGAATGTCTAACTTTAAGCAATCCGTGTATGGCAATCTATTACAATAGCCCTAGAAAAGTCACATATCCAATCACCTGAAGAGCTGTGGGTTTGAGAAGAACTTGGAACAAGAGAAGGCTTTGCAGCTGATCCACAATACTGTACGAACTTCTCTGACACTTGGACTCTAAAATCCAAAAGATCTGATAATATTGGCCCTGGAAAGTCAGACAAATCACCATTCAGAGACTTAGGTTTTCCAAGCAAAGCTCTATTGTCCTTTGTAGACAACTGCACATAGTTGAGAAATAATTTAGTCTGTTGCTGGACCCTAGCAGAGACTGACACTTATCCATGGGCCACCAAGATGACATGTGACCCACGCTGTTATCATGAACAGGGTACATGACATGGTATGGAAATGCTATGTAAAATAACCAGTTAGTTATTGGAGGTATATTTTCATTTATGTGAGGATCCATCCAAATGTATAGAGTCCATTTTTCACTATCTACTTTCTCTTTCCCAGCCTATACCCATAGCCTCACAAGGAGAGACATAAAAATGGCTACCTGAGGCAGGCCTGATTTGCAGATGTTCTTGCATGGGATGCAGAACTCAAATATGGAAAACTGACATGCTCTGGTTATTTTCTTCAGCCAATCCTGACAGTGAGCAGAGCGCTTTGTTGCCCCTTTTGTGGGATTGAGAAGTAGGAAAAAGTAAAGTTCTCTCTCTCCTGCCATGGGCTATAGCAGGGTCTTTGCTAGATGGCTTGAAGTTAGAAATAGCATCACTGGAAAACTGGAGGTAAGAAGTCCAAGAAAGAGGAGTGTGCACAGGCACCTCTGCGTGTGTAAGGAATATGATGATGTTTGTGTTTTATGTGGATGCTCACAAATAACAATGGCCTCGGCAGTGGTAGATTTTCATAAACAAATGAGAAGTGAAGGTCCCCCTACTATGTGGGAACCAGTGAGTCTGTTTGTTCAGGCACAGGTCTACCTAATGGCCTCATAAACAAAGCATTCGTTGTGGCGAGGATAGGGATATGTGTGAGCTTAACAACATGGACTATCCCCAAAGCCAACCTGTCCATAGCCACTGCTGAGTGCCAGGCTGCCAGCAGCAGAGACCAACACTGAGTCCTCAGTACAGCTCTATTTACCCAGGCAATCAAGCTGCCATCTGGTTGCAGATTGATTCCAGTGAGCCACAGCCATTGTGGAAGAGATAGCTCTTTGTACCTACTGGAACGTGTACTTGGATATAAATTTGAATTCCATGACACACTACTTCTCCCTTGAAAAAGGTAAAATAAAGGCCTTCAAAATCCTATGTTATGTTGGTCTAGAGCCGTGTTCGAAATGCTGTGACCCTTTAACATAGTTCCTCATGCTGTGGTGACCCCCATCTATAAAAGTATTTCTGTTGCACTTCATAACTGTAATATCGCTACTGTTATGAGTCATAATGTAAGTATCTGATTTGTAGGGTGGATTGGTGACTCCTATAAACAGGTCATGACCCACAGGTTGAGAACCACCGGTCTAGAGGTCCAAGAAAGAACGATTTCCACCCAGGCATCACAGTATCCTGCTTGGCCACTCTGGTACTCAAAAACCTAAAGCATGAACAAAGAAAGATGTTGCTGTATGGCTTGTAGTTTGAACCTGTCTTCCAAGAAGGAATTTAATAATGATTGCATAGCAAAGCTAAAGAGTAGCGAGTCCAGCCACTGCCAATTCCATAGATCTTGTCTGATGCTAACCATGTCCTGTGATTCAAGTCAGTGAGGAAACTACAATAATTCAATTAGGAAAGTCTTTTCATGGCCCAAAGTCATCAGGAGTGGAATCTTAGGTTTCTCTGGGGAACCTAAGAAACATAGTTATCCAAGGTTCTTACTGAATCAGAAGGAATGTGGAGAACTAGGTGTAAATGCCAGCGACAACATGATGAGCTGCAGAAGTTAGGATTCAACAGTCACGATACTTTCTTTCCTATTCTGTGTGAAATTTTATAGACACATGAAGCTAATACTTTTTTGTTTGGTTTTCTCTTACAATACTATCATTCAGAATAGGATAGATTGTGTGGTAGCTAACTTTATGTCACCGTGCTAAATTACAGGAAGACAAAAGAAAAGCAGAAAAATGATACAAGGACTTCCCTCTTCTGAGAAAAGGGTTAACATGGTTTCTCTTGTGTGCAAGACAGCTGTAGCATCAGAAGGTCTTTTAGTTAGGGTTTCTACTGCTGCAATGAAACACCATGACCAAAAAGCAGGTTGGAGAAAAAAAGGGTCCATTTGGCTTACACTTTTGTATTGCTGTTCATCACTGAAGGAAGTGGGGATAGAAACTCACGCAGGGCAGGAACCTGGAAGCAGGAACTGATGCAGAGGCCACGGAGGGATGCTGCTGGCTTGCCTCTTCTGGCTTGCTCAGCCTGCTTTCTTATAGAACCGAGGACCACTAACCCAGATTACGTCACCCACAATGGGCTGGGCCCACTCCCATTGATTACTAGTTGAGAAAATGGTCTAAAGCTGGATCTCACGGAGGCATTTTCTCAATGAGGCTCCCTTCCTCTCTTATGACTCTTGCTTGTATCAAGTCGACACAAAACCAGCCAGTACAGAAAGAAATAGGACTTTGCTATTGTCTTTATGGAAAGACTTGATTATTTAAGGAGACATGAGTGATCATTTTTATGTGTTGATCTGGCTATGTTGTTGTGGTCCCCATTATTCAATAGAATACTAATCTAGTGTTTGCTAAGATGGTGTATACTTCATAAATGGTTGCCATTCATAAATAGTTGACTTGAATTAGAGAAGACTGTGCCAGATCATTTGGGTGGCCTTGATTCAATCCATGGAAGTCTCAGGAATAGAACAGAAGTTTATGGAGAGAAAAGTTTTATCTGAGGACAGTAATGTCCACATCCACCAGAAAGTTCCAGTGCCCTAGTGATGGCCTGCCCTCCAGACACCAGGCCTACTTAAAAAACATCATCACTATCTTTCTCTTCCACCCTTCAGACTATTCAGAAAGACATCGGTGGTAAGAAGAATGTCCACAAGAGTAAATGAAGAACATAGGCACCTGATAGAATCAGATATTTTCAAAGGGAGAACTTCAGGTATTTCTCCCTGTTTCTGAAAAACACACTCATGGTGTTGAGCTGGTCAGTTGTATGACCCAACTCTGTCTTTAGTGTAGTTCAAGGAAAGCTGATATTCATAAAGATGGCCCTGAAGCAAACTCTTGAAGCGCATGTGAGACCAACAAAGAAGCATTCAAGTGCATCCGTTATGCATCACAGGAAAGTTGCTGTGTTCAACAATTACTTAAACCCTCACAATAGACTACTGATAATCACAGTTAGGCATTGCCAGTGTCCGAGTCATTCGTGGGATAAATATGGGTGAAGAAAAAGAACAACAGTAGAGGCCAGAAAGCACACTAATTTGAAAACATAACCTCCTGCTTCATCATCTCATCACACAGACTTCTGAAATTTAGCAGTGGGTGGAAAGAGAGCAGATCTCCTGCAGCCTGAGGTTAAGAAGCCTGGAGTAGATAAGTACCCCCACTATAGAGGTCAGCTTCTCTGTGTATTAGCATCCTCCCCAACGCCTCTCCCCACTAAACAGAGTGATGCAGAGTGCCATAGCAAGGACCCAATGGCAGTATCAGACTCAAGTAGCTCCCACTTCCTAATGAGGCCCAAGCAATATAAAACCATACTGGACACTCACCTATCCCATGCCTGGTCTAAGGGGAAGCCTCAGTGAGTGGAAACCACCAAGTCACCCTTCTTGAAAGCCCTGTCTCCTAAGTAAAGAAAGGAACAGTGACAGCAAGAGAGGAAGGGACGCAAATATGGATGAGCCTTTGATATTGGCCTTGCTTTTCTCTACATGCTCTATCATTTCATCCTTGGGACCCCAGCTTATGTACATGGACCAAGGAGACAAGGGCCTAAGATCCCATGGGTGTCTGATGGTCAAAGCGAATTTTGAACACAGAATAATATAGCTCCAGAGCCCATAGGTATTTCCCTGCTATGCCAGGCTACTGAGGGCATAGTTTGTATATGCCAAGAATCCTTCATGCACTAGCGTTGGACTGAACATTGGACAGATGCAACCCAGCAGTGTGAGGTTTATGGCTCTCAGACCACATACAGGGTAAATGGCCATGACAGAGTAGATGACAGTGGCCACGGGTAAACTATGAGACCCCAGGGCCTGGATTAGTCAAACATTAGTCGGTACACCAAGTGACAGAAATCTAGCTGTACATCAGTCTAACTGAAGAAAGAAAATTCTCTCTTGTGTAAGCTAGAAATCAGTGAACTAGCTTTGGTGCAGGTAAGGACCCAAGCTGACTTCTCCACTTTCTCTTCACTCCTCCATCTTGACCTCATTCTCAGTAGACCCAATGCATGCCAGAGATGCCCATCAACACTCAAGTGTTTTGATCATTCTTATGGCCTGTAACTCCTAAACCCTCAAGGTAGCTTTTCCAAATTACACTAGTGAAATCCCGGAAATGCAGTGCTTGGCCCTCTTGAGCCCCCCTGCTCACCGCTGGGTACTTATTGGGTCAGCTAGCTTTTATTGCTTGCCCATCTTGTGGTATCTCAAACACAAGTATTTAATGGACAGCTCCTGACAAAAACAAACATTAAGTTCTTGGGTCATAGCTTCCTAAATTAACCTGCATAGCCAACAGGAGATTATGGAGATAATAACTCATAATCGCCAAGCATTTCAGCTTCTTCCAGGTGGTCTTGGTTCTTAATACTATGGGAAATTGCTTGTCACATAAAGATAGTCCCATGGAGAAGTTTATGTGGTGTGGAAATTTGGCTGCTTGCCAATCTCCAGGACAGTCCATCGGCAATATGAGTGAGCCAGCTCAGAAGGGATGCTCCTTGCAGTGATGTCAGTCCCAGGTGACATTTGACTGTTGCCTTATGAAAGCCCTTGAGCCAGCGTCACCTGATGAAGCTGTTCCAGGATTGCTGAGCCACAGAAGCTGTAGAAGAGTAAATGTCTTCTATTGTCACTGGCTTTAAGACGGCCTTCTTATGGGGTAGTCACAATGCAACGCTCCTGGACATACAAAAAGAACTCCATAGCCTCGCATCCTGTTAAGAACTTCTTACAGTTAAAAACAAATCCATTGCTCAGTGATAAAGATTCTAGAAGACCAAAGCCTTGCTATAAGCTTAGATTTTTTTTCAAAGTCTACTTTACTTAGGGTTCTTGGATGCTTCAACCTCCCTTCTAGTCCACCGACCAGAGGTAGGGAAAAAAGAAGGCTCTGGGAAAAGGGGGTTGTGGATCTATTTAGAAGCCGTTCTTTGGGGTGATTCCCCTCTTCATTGTCAGGATCCCAGCAGTTCAATAGCAAACACCAAACACGAATCAGTAGCAGCAGCTCGATCCAGCAGAAGCATGCTGGATGTTATGGCCTGTAACTCCTAAACCCTCAAGGTAGCTTTTCCAAATCACTCTAGTGAAATCCCGGAAACGCAGTGCTTGGCCCTCTTGAGCCCCCCTGCTCACCGCTGGGCACTTTTTGGGTCAGCTAGCCGTTATTGCTTGCCCATCTTCTATGACTCATTTCTCTCTACAAAGTGAAGAGCAGTAAAGAAACAAGGCCAGCCAGCGAAGCATTGCACGGTCAGTGAAGAACACAAGCGCATCCTCTCACTGTTTATGGGGTTCCATTTAAGTTCTTTCCAGACGTCATGCGCCCTCTCAAGCATCCACTTCAGCAAAACATCACACACCCTCTCACATGTCTGCTTCAGCAAAACGCCCTCTCACAAAACGGCGTCGAGAAAAACATCATGTGACACAACTGAGTTTTCAAAGAAATTCACCTTCCTCTCCCCATCTTAGCATATACATATTTGCCTTCCCCACCATCTGATCCTGAATTCAGAAATGGATGGCAGTTAGAGCACCAAGTAGCTACACATCTTCTGATTAGGGTCACACAAGAGTTCCACCAGGGTTGAATGGAAAGAGAGGCAGTATGGGCCCACTGAACTAACTGTTAATTGCTAATAACTGAACAGAGATAAAAAAAATTGTTTCTGACTTCTAGACGGTTCTCAGCTGGGCTTAGGAATGAAGTGAAAATAGAGTTCTTCCTGTAATCCATACAAGCCCTAGGCTTAAGTGGAGCTGTAACAGGAAGGAGATCATGCACTTTGGACCAACCAAGAAAACTGTTAAAACTAGTAATGCCTGCTTCCCTTGGAGTTTCAAAGTCAAGCCAGACTATGGCCCAAAATCCAGAAATACCTTTCAAAGCTCTCCAGGTGATTCTATTGTACAAGCAACATTGAGAACTAGGAGCTGACAGGGGCTTCCAGAAGGAAGAGGTGTCTGCTGTTTACAGAAAAAGCCTCAGAGGTCTCCTAGAGCAACTGGGAGTTAGCGTCGGAAAGATTTCAACACCAGATGGAGATAGGGAAGTGAAGAACCTGAGCAAGTTACGCCAGTAGAGGTGTGGTCATGTGACCTGGGGATGTGGGGAGCATCCAAGTGAGAACCCCAAAGGTTGATGGAGATGTTGCCCAAGTTTCCCTTCTAATTCAGAACCTCAGCTGTAACTCCCGAACCACTACCCTGCTATAAAAGCTCCAATTGACAAAACCTGTGAATCATCAACTTCTAAAATCTTTGGCATGCAACACATTTGGGATATCATTTTAGGGAGCCACAGCTGCTGCCCGAACAAAAGAAGAAAGAAAAATAACTGCTCCCTTCCGAGGCCCCGTGACCGAGCAACAATGTCATCCGACATACCACTCCAAACTGTCGCCTTTCATTAAAACCAGACCCAAAGCTGAAAACTGCATCCGAATTTGGTTCAACTCTGGCTTGGTCCCCCTTGGATGTATGTTTTCTAAGTGTATTCATTCTCCTCTCAGTTCCTCAGTGAGAACTGACTGTCCCAACTCTCAGGGAACAGTCTATACCATGTGCAAGTGGAAAGACGATTATTGATCTGATAAGATTTGCCCATTCTAAGTGCCTTAGTTACGATTTTACTGCTGTGAACAGACATCATGATCAAGGCAAGTCTTATAAAGGACAACATTTAGTTGGGGCTGGCTTACAGCTTCAGTGGTTCAGTCCAGTATCATCAAGGGAGGAACATGGCAGCATCCAGGTAGGCATGGTACAGAAGGAGCTGAGAATTCTACATCGTCATCTGAAGGCTGCTGGTGGAAGACTCACTTCCAGGCAGCTAGGGTGAGGGTCTTAAGTGTCCCGCGCTACCTTCTCGCCAGCAAGAAAAGACGCGGCACACAAACAGGATCCTTCTGCAGCAAAGCTTTAATGCTCTTGAGAGGGAGAGCATAAGCTTCCAACAGGCAAAGGGCGAAGAGAAGAGAGGGGAGAAG
>NC_034599.1:88723328-88772045 GCF_900095145.1 Mus pahari
ACGCCACGGGAAAGGCAGGGCACAAGGGAGTGGAAATCTACCCAGCACATGCGCAGCTGCCTTGTTTGTTTGTTAGAGCACAGGACATCAGCGCTATCTTGTAATGGCGAATGTGAGGGCGGCTCCCCACACTTAAGCCCATACCCAGAGTGACACACCTATTTCAACAAGGCCACACCTCCTAATAGTGCCACTCCCTGAACCAAGCATATACAAATCATCACCCTAAGTATTTCTTTCCTTCCCTCAAAGGCCTGTTTTTACTTTTTCTAATGTGAACAAGTGAACTACTTAAGTTAGTCCAAAGGGATGTATGGACGAGGGCTTCTTAAATTTTAATATGCATTTGGATACACTAAGGATCTTATTAAAATCAGGCAGGAAATCTAGATGGCACCTGAGGGTTTGCATTCCTGGAGGGTTCCTTGGTGACACATCCAGTGACCAAATACCAGAGCAATGTTCATCAGGCTTAGGACTTCCTTTTCTATAGGCAGTCTAGAAATTTCAGGGCTAAAGCAACCAATTTAACCACATTACCCACTTAAAGTGCATCAACTGAGATTTTCACAGAAATTCTTGTACTTTTAAAGTATATCCACATATGATAAAGATAGATTCATGTTCACATCAATAGGGCAAAGTTGGTTCTATATTTCACCTTATTTGGGTGTCAACAGTTTACTTAACGAACATCCACTTTAGTTGTTAGTATTATATATTCACAATTCATAAGCCTGTATCAGTCACTCAACTGTAATTTTCCATGACACCAAAGCAGACATGGAAGAAACAATGAAATCAGCAGAAATCTAACACGGCACCCTTAGAGGGCGCAATGGAAACTCCCTAACAACACAGGTCCTGATTTGGAGGCTGGGCATGGGAATCTACAGAGGTGATACAGTCACGGAGGAACCTACAGGAGCAGACTCTGAAATGCCCTTATCCGCTTCTACAGGACTCACCCTGGAGGAGGCTTGCTAGTGGTAGACATGAAATTGAAACTTTCAAAACAGAAAGGGAATCCTAATCAGACCCTTGGATGTTTCTGGGACAAGTAAAAAATAGTTTCTAATACAAAAATACATAAATTTGGCCCCCAATTGATGTAAACCCCTAAGCCACAAGGACACTATTCAAGCTATACCCCTAGCAGCAAAAAGATGGGTCAAGTAATCGTTTTTTTTTTTTTTTCCTAAACCAGCTTAATTGAAAAGAATGAAACCATGAGAAATGGTAGCATGTATCACTGAACCCAGCTCTGAGGGATGGAGGCAGAAAGATCATGGTTTAACTTAAACTACATAGCAAGACCCTGTCTCAAAAAACCCAGAAGAGGTGAGGATGAGGCAAGAGAGATGGGATGATGGGAAGGAGGAGGGAAAGAGTGAACCCTACGACATACTTCTCAAGGTGAAAGCCCTTTCTGATCACACGTGTTTGGTAGCTAATATATCACTTTTCAGTGGGACAATGTTCTGGTTAAGCTTGGCTGTCAACTGGATTATGCCTAGAATCATCTTGGAGACAATATCCAGGCATGTCCGTGGGCAAGTATCTCGATAGGGTTAATTGAATCAGGAAGACCTTCCCCCACTGTGTGGTGCCACCACCATCTGGGTTGGCACTATCGCCTGGCTTGTGATCCTGGACTCTATAAAGCAGGAGAAAGCAAGCTGAACACAGCATCCTCGTTTTCAGCTCCCTGATATCAGACGCAATCGAACCGGCTACCTCAAGCTCCTGACCACAGAACACCACCACGCTGAAACATTATGGACTTTGCCTTTGAGGACTGAGCCAAAATAAAACCCTTCCTCTCTCAAACTGCTTTTGTTGGAGTTTTTCACCACAGCAACAGGAAAGACTGTTGCTAAGACTGACAGTCTTGTCACTGTGTACAGAATGCAAAGCAGCTCTTAGCTGATGTAAGAGATGGGATGAAACCGAAAGCTATCTTCTTGTTTGTGAAATCCTTACCACAGCAAAGAATTTACATTTTGAAAATGCTTGTTCTGTGCCTGATGAAGCAGACAAGGGAAGGAGTGTGAGGGTGGGACTGACTAAATCCTGCTAAGATAACTTAGCTAGGGAAGTAAGCGTGTTTACCCTCACATTGCTATAGCGGAGAGGGACCAAGATGGTCATCAACACAGTCACTCCCTGGCCTCTATTCAGTGAATATATAATGAGGGCCTGTAATATGCCACACACCGTCCTTACCTGTGTAAGCTTTACATTAGAACAAGAGACAGATGTATATTATGCGGTATATTACCAAGCCACACCGCCCATGGGGTTTATGAGTAGGGTAAAGAGGTTGAGAATACAGGCTGATCGGTGACTTGGGAACTGGGACTTTACATAAAGGGTATACCTCTAGGAGTAGATGGCATTTGAGTAAAGACTTGACAAGGATAAAGAGTAAGATAGGTCTGTACAGAGAGCCTTCTATGCTTCTCTGGAACCTTCAAGCACAGCAGGGAAACAAGACAAGCAAGGTAAGCTAGGAGAACATAAACTACAGGGTCAGAGGGGAGGAGTCAGGCAAGGGGTGGTTCCAGTAGGCTGTTGTAAAGACTGGTTCCATTTCAATGAAGTAAGAACTGATGGGAGCCAATCATGGGGGCCATGGGCAAATGGCAAATATGACTTCTAAAGGAACCACTCTGGCACTTTGTGGATATAAACTCTAGGCAAGTAATAAAGAACATTGGTCTAATATTGCTGCATAGCAATTTGAAAAGCCCGACCACATGAGCAGTGAGGGCCTCTCATTGTTTGGATATTTGTGTAGTATTTGGAGGTCTGTGGGACTAGACAAAGTCCTGCTGAGCCAGTGTCACTGGGTCTCCTACTTTCTTTCCACTCTTCAGTGGAACCAACTAATTAGACCTGGAATTAATTAATTTCTTTTTTTCTTCCCTCTTTTTTTTTTTTCTAACTTAGTTCATATAATGTGCTTGGATCTTCTTCACCTCTCCTCCAGATTCTCCCAGCTCTAGCTCCACTTCCCTACCCACCCAATTATGTGTTCTTTTATTAAGATCCATTAAGTCCAATCTTTATTGCCCATATATCCTTGGATAGGTGAACTATGGTCAACTTATCAAGGGCTACATATACTCTTTAAGGAAGCCAACTCTCTTGTCTCCCAGCAGCTGTCAATTGCCAATGTTCCTCCTCATCTAGGGCTAGGGCATGGTGCACACCTCCATACTCCATGCTGGGGTTTGTAGACCTAGAATTTCCTTTCCATGGCAGGTGTGATCTTGACCTAATATTAATGTTCCACATTGAAAGAAAAATACCGTAGTCCTTGTGGTTTTGTTTACATGTTTGTTTTGGCTTTTTAGCATGCAATGCAGAGCATGCACAGTGCACATTCTGTATGTTCACTTCTAGAATGCTCCAAGGATCAGGCATAGTGGGGCTCACTAGGATTTGTTTTTAGTGAAAGGGTTTTTTTTTTCTCCCTGACACTAACTGCCAGCAGAAGCCATCTTCATAACTCATCGTTCCAACTCGGTTCCTCGAGTTCCATATCACAGCAATGTGTTCAGTTCCGGAACAGCTTGACCCTATCTCCCCAGAAGCTGAAATGCCATACTTCCAATGTTGAGGATAAGGCATTGGGATTTTTGTTAAAAAACAAACTGCCTGCAACTCCCATCTCTGGAAGCAGCAATTTTCTAAGACAACCTTTTTTCTCTTCAGAGAGAGAGAGAGAGAGAGAGAGAGAGAGAGAGAGAGAGAGAGAGAGAGAGAAACACATGATTTATTAATGGGCATACTTGAAAGCCACATCTAAATATTATGACAGAATTAGAAGAAACGTACAAGTATAGCCAAATAGCAAACATCCATTTATCATTGCCTTCTTTGTTGGCATGTCCAGATTTCCACTGGCTCACTAACCCCTATCTGGGCTGGTGGATGTAGAAGCTGAGAAAATGACCTATAGTTCAGGTTCATCTTCTACTCAGATAGCCAGAACTTTCTGACCCATCTACTCATTACCAAAGAGTTATAATAATTATGAGTTAATCCTTTGAAGTTCAGGAAGGATATTAATGAGAAGAAGCAGTGATATATAAAGAAGCTCAACTGTCCCCCACACTCCACCAGGAACCAGATATGGATGCCCTAGAATAGACCTTAGATTACAGATTGTCTCAGGACAAAAATAATACTCCATTATTATGACTTTCTGTGTGAGCTATGAAAAAAAAATAGCATTGAATCTTTTCTCCATGAAAGCCGTGGGGCACCAGTATACCAAATGCCTGGGTAGCTCACGAATTGCTCACATTTTGAGAAACAGGCCAAGTAGTGACAAGCAAATCCAGCCCATTCCCTTGCCTACCACAAATCAGGTTATCCTGAGTCCCCGCTGACAGATGGCCTGGGATAGAGTGCACGAGACAATCCGTCTGAAGGGAAAACGCTTCCAATCATGTTCAGTCTGCAACACCCAGTTGTGCCAAAAAGCCAAGTGAGTTTTAAGAATCATGAAACAAGTACAGCCATAAAGACGGTGACCTGTCCACATTAAAAAAAGAAAAGACACCCGACTCCATTTGGCACTCGACGGAAATGACCTCTAGTTATCACACCGTTGCAGTGACAGCTCCTCCCTCTGACACCCACTGGACATGTGGAAATGGGGCAATTACTAGCTCGTTCTCTCCAGACAGCACTTCATGAGCACTGACAATAGCCCTCACCTCAGGAAAGCTCACTCTGAGAGATACACTTCCCTCCTCCTATGCAATTAGTCAATCTACGCATCTCCCACTCTGAGCTGATCTCCTCAAGGCGCAGCACAGCAGGTCAAGTTCAAGTGCTGAATGCAGATGGCACAGATGAGTAAGATTGCAGAGACCCTCGATGGGGAGCAGGCTGGGCCTGAAGGCCTCAGAACAAACCTGGATGCTGTGAGAGGCAGGGCAACATTTTGATCACGTGGCTTATGATAAGGAGGTTGTGTGCACAGTGGTGAATAACTCTGAAGCAGGTGAGAAAGAACAATAAGCAGGAGGAAAAATACAAGAAGCTGTCATGCATCAGTCCCTGAAGGACAGGGCAGGACTACTGTTTCAACGTGGTTTCTCCATTCGATGTAATCACAGGAAAAAAAAAAAAGTCACCACTAACCAGCTGAAGTGGCAATTGGTCAAAATTGAGGAAGAAATATGGGGACTAAGCCAAGCAAAGATGAGTTAGCACAGTCCCAGGAAGACAAGAGAAGCTGGGCTGAATAGCATCACCTGTGGCATTGACCCTGAGTGTTCATCTCAGTTATTGCTGTACTGTGAAGAGACACCAGGACCAGAACAAGTTTTATAAAAGAAAACATCTTGCTTACCATTTGAGAGGGTTAGCCCAGGACCGTCATGTCAGAAAGCGTTCAGGCATGGCGCTAGAGCAGTAGCTGAGAGCTTCAAATCCTGATCCAAAAGCAACGAGCAAAGAGAGAGAAAGGAGACATTGGCCCTGGCGTGCGCTCTTGGAATCTCAAAGCCCAGCCCCATGATACATCTCCTCCAGCAAGGCCACACCTTCTAATCCTTCTCAAACAGTTTCACTAACTGGGGACCAAACATTCCAACATATAAGCCTATGGGGACCAGCACAGTGTCCAAACTTTGTTTTGTGCACCTAAGTTAACAAAAGAGGATAGGGATTTGCATTCTTCATGAACTGGGTCTCCTTGCTTCCATATGCTTCCGACACTTCTTGCCCAATTTCTACTCAAAATACCTTCTCCTTTCCATATTGAGGGGGAAAACGATGGAAACATATTTTGTCTGTACCTCCATGTGTTGATATTGTGTGTATCCTGTGAGGACAGCAGGCATTTCTGCTCAGAGGTAAGATTGCCCCCACACATGGAGAAAGCCTGTCAGTGACTGTAGCACACAGAACCTCCCAGAAGCACATCTGATAGCAACAGTAGAGCCATCAATGTGCATGAATTCAGCCATCTGAAAATAAACCCAAAGATTGCAGATGTGTGACAGAAGGGACTGGGAACACTCAAAACTCCAATCAAGGGGACCAGAGTGCAATTTCTAAGAAACAAAACTCAACTTTGATTGTAATTGAGATAAATAAATCCTAATCAATTGTGTTGTATCCAGTTTTAGAACGGATTCTGGAATGCAATGCACGAGTGTTGGCATGGAGCACCAGGAGAGGGTCCACAGAGCTGAGAGTGGTAGCACTGTTCCAGCACAGTCCTGAAGGGAGAGCCCTCATGACAGGCATCAGCAGAGCAACCCAGTCTGCCACTGGGCAAGACTGACATATTACTCTCCTTGGGGCCACTATAGGTGAGGATGATAAAAATCAGCTGCTATGATCGCAGCTCTTAGCCTTGAAACACCCAGAGCATCTCCCACAAATCCTACCTACTGATCTCTAAGTATTTCCTTGCTTTAAAAAGAAGGAGGAGGCCGGGCGTGGTGGCACACGCCTTTAATCCCAGCACTCGGGAGGCAGAGGCAGGTGGATTTCTGAGTTCGAGGCTAGCCTGGTCTACAAAGTGAGTTCCAGGACAGCTAGGGCTATACAGAGAAACCCTGTCTCGAAAAACCAAAAAAAAAAAAAAAAAAAAAAAAAAAGAAGGAGGAGAAGGAGGGGGAGAACAAGAAAAGAAGCAGGAGTGATGGTGGAGGATGAGGGAGGGTCACTCATTCAATAAAATGTTTGTCATCCCAACCTGAGGCCCTGAGTGTGATCCCAAAATTCATGTTTTAATGAGTGAGGAGCAGAATCACATCTCTGTAATCCAAGTGCTATGAGGGAGAAATTAAACAGGGGGACCCCTGGGGCTCATTAACCAGCTGGCCTACCCTAGTCAGTGAGCCCTAGGCCAATGAGAGGCTCTGTCTGAAAAGCCAAGATAAATGTTGCCTTGTGTCTGAAGAATGACATCAGGTTGACCTCTGACCTCCCACATTTACACTTACACATGTGGACACACACACACACACATATTACAAAAAAATAAATATAAATAAACTAACAAGAGCCATCATTGTGAAACAGCTATTCTTAACTAAGTACCTGTAAGATTCTCTGATATACCATTCCTTCCCCACAAGATGATGTCATAGCTACAAAGCAACTTTCTGATGATAATTTTTCTTTTCCTGTTAGAGAAAAAAATGGGGGAGAGGCTCCCAAATAGCAATAAGTATCAGCTACCAGCATTACATGTGCCTAATGACAGTTGTATAAAATCCAGTATAATCATCAGACTATGGTGACTTTAATTGGTCTTAATAACTCATAAGTCATATCGCCCTCCCATCTGGCTGAGGCCAGATCCCTAGTGAATTCACCACACCCAAGGTTCTCTGAACTGGCCTTCCAGCTTCATGTGACAACATAAAAGTCTGAAGTAAGTGTTTAACTTTTAGTCTATCAACCAAGGAAAACTCTTCCATCACCATGGTGAATGTACAGGTGGACAGACTTAACCATTACTTGTGGTTGGGCATACACTCCTGTGACAGAGGAAGAAAGAAGGCCTTGTAAGTAAAGGATAGGGTCTTTGATTGCTTCCCCAAACCAAAATTTGTCATTCCCTCTTCTTAAACCTGTATTCATGAAGTCCATCCATAGAGCAGAGAGGAAGTCAGCTACACACCTTTGCAAGCACATGATCAAAGTACTTGGTGACAGGGGGAAGTTACTGTGACAAAAGGAGTTGCTGAAACTCAGGCCTTGAGCTGGAGTATGTCTTGGTTTCTCATTCCTATTGCAAATAACTTCATCTCCTTTAGTTTCTTCAAACACACAATTTATTACCTCAGAGAACTAACTAGATGTCAGAAGTCCAAACTCAGCTGCACTGGTCCAGCGCTTAGACAGAGCTGTTACCACTGAGGGATCTGCGTGCAGCTGCTGTCTCTTAGCTCTTTCCTTCTAGAAGATGCCAGGATCTGTTGCTGTTGGTGACTCTTCCTTAAAGCACTCAACCTTGTATCCATTCCTGCTTCCAATTCTTATCTACCTAGTTCCCACTTGTTTAAGAATCTTGGATTGCAATGGGTCTACCTGGATGGTCTAGGGCATTCCTCTCTCCCATCCCTGTTCACATCTACAGAACACATTCACCATTGAAGAGAACCCTGGCGAGTTCCAGGGACTAGGATGTGAGCATCTCTGAGAGGTATTAGCCAGCTTACCACAAGTGTCAGTGTTGTAGGATAGAAACGAGAGGGACAGTGTGACTGATTCTGGATGGCTACACTATAAAGCAGGAACTTCAACATGGACAGCACCTCTATCTCAATAAGCAGACTTGTCTGAAATGGACTAGCATGATTCAGTATGAGGGACAGGTTGCCACCAGACATAGCATGGACCAGTGACTAGCCCAGGCAATGCCCAAGACTACTGCAATACAAGAAGAAAATACTGATAGAATCCAGTGAACACCCTGATTCTGGCCAGGTTCACACTTTATGAGCTAGTAATTGAAGGTGTGCTTAGGAGTTTTATATATTTGTTTTGTATTATATTGAATGGGTGGGTGTTATTGTTTACTCTGTGTAGTTAATTATCCCTTAATGTTATCTTTATAAAGCTTAGAGCAGACAATTACTTTAAAACTTATTAAGCAGGTCCGCTGAGGTGGTCACTATGTCAAGATCTGAAGTGGGAAATTCAGAATGAGAATCAAGTGAGATAGCTCTTCTCTGAACGCTCCCTCTCTCATTCCAGGCATGCAGACATAGTCCAGCTATATCCCCCAGCCCCTGTAAGAAGCCTAGAAATTAGGATCTACATAATGTCAAGCTTGACTTCCAAATTAGGTCTACCTAGGTCTTCCTGAATACCTGGTAATATAAATGTTAGTTACCCGTGTTAAATGTCCACTTACAAATACGTAAAATGCAGTATAATCACAAAACTCTTCAGAGCTTGAGTGATCGTAAGGCCTACGTTGTATTCCAACAAGTCATTCTCCATGTGACATCACCATCCTTGCAGTCATTTATCTGTGCGGTCATGATAAATTTATATAACTTTTCTGAACCTTTATTTCATTATCTATAAAATATTGATTATGATCTACTTAAAAGTTATGAGCATAGTGACTAAAATGGAATTACAGACGTGATAGAGCACAGTATTTGATAGATAGCTACTGAAATGGTTTTCTGGCCTACCAGACACGTATAATATCATAAAGGTTTGTGTAAGGCTGGAGGTAGGGAGCACACATTGAGCTTATAACACAATACCACTCGCGTAGAAAATACTCATTCCCAATCACCTCCTTCAGCTAACTTCCCAAATCACTTGGAGAGCTATCTATAGATGGAAACTATTGTCTCTAGAAAACCACTGTTCAAAAATGAGCCTTAACCCCCCACCCTTCCTGTCCCTCACCCATCAGCTTCTTGGCATTGAATCATTCCTCATATGGACTTGCCACACACTACTGCCAGAGACCCTGTCCCTAAGAAGATGGGACAGCTTGTCTGCAGTGGATTGGCATACTGCAGTACACAGGAAATCACCTACTAGGGACCTTTCATGAAAAGATGTCAGTGCCAGAGATAAGGCTTTTCCGAACTTAATGGGGAAGCAGCATGTAGGCTTCGTTGACTAGCATCACAGAAAAATCTAGTCGGCATGTCTGATAGATAGATCCATCTCTTTGCTTTGCTTTCTTCTATTCTGTTTCCCTTTCTCAAGAAGTGGCACCTTGAAGGCAGCTTCTGATCACCAATTTAGCAAACTCAGCAAAAGAGAGCTTCTTTCTCTAAAGTTTCAACAAAACCCTTTTACTAGATTTCACGGTACCATATTAGGCCCAGTGACCATCTCTATACTAGTCAGTGAGCCAAAGGGATATGTGAAATACACTATAATCACATGCTATGCATGCTATGCTATGCTATGTGATGGGATGGGATGCTATGTTATGCAATGCAATGCCATGCCATGCCATGCCATACCATGCCAACTGGCCAGACCAGGGAAGCATGCCTAATGCTTGGAGCTAAAATGTGCATATAGCATTGGGAGACCAGTAAGTGGCACCTTCCACTTGAATCCAGGTACTGGAAGCTGATGGCAGATAGTTTTCCAAAAGGAAACCACAGTGCTCATATTAGAACAAACTGGGGAAGAAATCCCAGCAGGTCCCACAAGACAAGCTGACATACCCTGGAAGTATGGGAGAAGCTATAGCAGGTCTAGGCAGCAAAGTAGCTTGCCGTCATTGTCTGGTCTGCTTATATCTTTCGGTAGGGGACCACATCTTACCTGCCTGCAGAGCAGCCCCTAGCATATCCATGGTTCATTTTCTTTATGACTCTGCACAGGACATTATATTGTCTCAAGTAGATCATCTGTGGTTACAGCCACTTGACCTCGATGCTTGACAAGTGAGATGAAGAGAGAGATATAAGCTGAGACAGAAGGGTAGGAGGAAGTCAGGGCGGGAGGAGGGGCCAACAACCCTTTTGCTTGAGACACTTCTCAGTGTTCTGCAGTGAGATAAGAAATTTAAACCCCAAAGTCCATTACCAGGTTGTTCTGTGGGTCTCTGACCAAAGACTGCCAAAGTAAAAAATGACCTGTAGTAGATCCTGGTGCAAGATGCCACTCCTCCTCATCGTTTGAGGGCCCCCAGTGTGCTGTCAACCCAAGATGGCGACTGAGCTCCTTTTCTATGAACTAACTTTATCAAAGGCTTCTGGAGAAACTATGCAAATTACAGCCACTCGTCTCTTTTACCGGACACTTGATTTTAAGGACTTCTTTCAGGTTCAAGAGACTTAATCTCCCCCACGTCAGAGGCTTGTTCTCCTCAAATTCTACCCATCCCATTGCTTCATTTGATGCCTATGTGATTCCTTTTGCCTCTTGCAACTCCTTTTGCCCCGTGCATCTCAGCACCTACACTGAGGAGTTTTATCTTCTGTCTCTAATTCCCAAGGCTAAGTCATCTTTTCTTCAGCAACTGCAGAGTATAATCAATGTGACTTACATGACAAGACAGTTCTGACAGGTTTGGCCATGTCTGCAAAACCAGCTTTTCAGGGTCAAGTGGTTTCATACCAAACTGACAAAAAGAAGGAAAAAAAAAAAAAAGGCAGGAAAATCAGTTTTTTTTATTCTAATCATCCATTAAAGTCATCCAAGGAGATTTTTAGAACAACTGTGCCCCTGCCTTACCCTAAACTAATTAAACACAAACCTCCAGGGTTGGGGCCTAAGTCCAAGAATTTTCTTTTGAGCGTGCAGCCAAGATATGAACAACTACACAGAAGATGCTGGGTCTCTCGGGGCATTGGATTGGATTTCTAATTTGTCTTCAAGCTGCTGACACCTGGAGAAGACATCTGCAAAGGTCTGAGGGAGTAGATATCTCACTCACTGTGTCTTTTGTACCTGAGGAGGGTGAACCTGTGAAACGAAAGACTCCCAAAGTTGGCGCTAAACGTGGCTGAGTCTTTGGTGTTTATGAGGAAAAAACAAAAAACAAAAAAAGAAAGAGTCCCAACAGGGCAACAAGGATGACAAAGTGTGATGGAAACAAAGAAGAGAAATAAATAAAAGATCAGATCATGCTAAGTAGCCAAACCGTGGAGTGACAACATGAGAGGGTATTTGCTGGCCAAACTTCTGCTCCTTACCTGCATGCCCTTGAGCAAATATATTACCCTCCCTTGCCAAGGTCACCCACCTCAAGAGTGACACATGCTTCTTGTCACTTAGGAGATCTTTTGCAGATGCAATGGGCACAGGGAAACGCATAGAGCAAAACGGTTGATCTATAATAGCCAAATGTCAAAGCAGCCAGCAGAGAAGGTGCATCCAGTGCATCCTCTGTGGCAGACTGCCTTCACTCTGCTCCCTGTCACTTTAATTCTGTCATTTAAAGAAACAAAAGACCAAATCCTGAAAATGTACCCCAGCTGGGGAAAGGATATGTTACAACTCCCTTTGTGTGCTGAAGTTAAAGGCTGGGGAAAGTAAGTCGATCGGAGCTGTTCAGAACTGAAATGTGGTCAGCATAAATTAGATACCCAAGAGTCTTCACAGCCTGTTACAAAAGACGGGAGGAGGGGATAAAAGCCCACATGCTTTCAAAAGTCACTCTAGGTCTACAAATATATGCCTGGGGTTGTTTGTTTGTTTGTTTGTTTGTTTTGTTGTCAAAATTTCTCTTTGGGTATGCAGAATAAGAAGCTAATAAGAACAAGTGGGATCCAAGGGGAGGTATTAAGCATTGCCAAGGCCCTCGGTCCTGCAAACAGGTCCGAGCTAGCATTCAGTGCAGCTGGGCAGTCATTCTCCTGCATTCCTGATTACTCCTAGAAAGAGGCCACTTAAGCCTCTAAGGTGACTTAAGGATGACTTCCCCTTTCAGAAAGGCAGAACCTAGGAGGGAGGCAACTTAGCTGCTCTGAGCCTGGGGAGCTGGCCAGACAGAGCAATGATATTTTGACTCTAGAAGACACAGTGATCCCTGGCATAATGCTCCGTTGATGGGTGGCAGAGATGGAGGCCAGGCAGTTTATGGCATGAAGATAACAATGTGTGTTGGGGCTGGAGAGATGGCTCAGCCGTTAAGAGCACTGACTGCTCTTCTGAAGGTCCTGAGTTCAAATCCCAGCAATCACATGGTGGCTTACAACCACTCACAATGAGATCTGAGCCCTCTTCTGGAGTGTCTGAAGACAGCTACAGTGTATTTACATATAATAAATAAGTAAATCATTTAAAAAAAAAAAAACAATGTGTAGCTATCTTACATGAAAATCTCCCTTCTAGATTCATCCCCATAGAGATGATGGTTTTATCTCTTCTCCATTCCTTCCTTCCCCTATTCACAGTTTCAAGAAATACATTCCATCCCTGTTACATGCCAATCTTTCTGCTAAGTGTGATATAGCATCCAAGCAGCAAACACAGTGAATCCCTTTCAGCCATAGAGTGTGACTAGAGCTTGGCTCAAGAAAGACCTGAAATGCAAAGGGAGAGAGGCCTGGCCCATATCTAAAGTGGAGTTGGGAAGGCTTTCTTAAAGTGTCAACTGAGCTGAATGTTGAAGAAACGTGTAAGCAGGGGCAGGGGCGGGGATAGAGCAAGTGCATTCCAGAGGGAAGAGTGAACCAGGAACATCATCCCACTGTGGCTGGAGTGTGAGCTCAGAGAGAGAAACCAGATAGAGAGAGGGCTGGGCAAATCAGGAAGGATGCTACAGGCTGTTACAGAGCTCAGATTCTATGTGAGGATGCTAGGGATCCATTGGAAGCCACCTTCATTACTTTTCTATTGCCATGACAAAACATCATGTCCAAGTCAACTTATAGAAGAAAATTTATTCTGAGGGTGAGTCTGGACCATCATGCTGGGGAGTATGGCAGGAGACAGGTAGACATGGACCTGGAGCAGGAGACAGGCATGGAACTGGAGCAGGAGACAGGCATGGAGCTGGAGCAGGAGGCAGGCATGGAGCTGGAGCAGGAGGCAGGCATGGAGCTGGAGCAGGAGGCAGGCATGGAGCTGGAGCAAGAGGCAGGCATGGGGCTGGAGCAGGAGGCAGGCATGGGGCTGGAGCAGGAGGCAGGCATGAAGCTGGAGCAGGAGATAGGCATGGAGCTGGAGCTGGAGCAGGAGGCAGGCATGGACCTGGAACCACAGCTTGGAGTTTACATCTGATTCTCAGGCAGAGAATGAGCACTGGAAATCCCATGGCTCTTTTGAAAGCTCAAAGCCCAATTCCAGTGGCAATCCTCCTTCAACCAAACAAAACCTAATCCTTCCCAAACAGCTCCACCAACTTGGGTGGATGCCGTTCGCATCCTAACCACCACAGCAGCATTAAGCAAGATGAATATCTAAGAGCAACCGAGTAAAAAAGATGGAGTAGAAAACAGAAACCCAAACGAGGGAGCTAACTAGGAATACCATGTAGAAAGCATAGGGCCTTAAGACAGAAGATAAGAGAGCAGAGCAGAGGGGCCAGGGAATGCTTGGTGAATCATGGACTAAGAGAGTCAGAGTAAAAGGAGCCTGAGCTGAGTCCTTTCTTTACTGAAAGACTGGCAGATGCTGCTGAGACAGAGAGATGTCCCGGAGGAAAAGTGACTTCAGATTTCGAGTTAGTCACAGGCTGGCTTCCATCAGCAGGTGAATTTGAAGACCTGGATGGGGAAGAGAGGCTTAAGAAAGGCAAGCAGAAGCTCAGAGAGCCAGACAGAGGCAGGAGCATTCGTGAAATGAGACCCTGGCCAAGGCTGGAAATCTGGCTGTAGGACGAGAGGGTTTATGACGATAGAAGCTGAATACTGGGTGAGAATGTGAAAGAAACCCTGTCAGGCGTCCAGACATGCCGCTGTGGTTACCATTCACTGGACACCCAGCAGGTATCGCGCAGGCTGGCCTCTGAGTGAGTGATGTCTCCCGTGACTGTCCTCATTTCTCAAATAAGCAGACTCATAGACCTTGAAGATCTGGCCCAAGGCAAAGCTTTGAGAGGAAAGCAGCCAAGTTTATCATCCTTTTATCTGACTTCAGAGCATACACCCCTAACTCATGTGCTAATATCAAGTACCGTTTTTTCCAAAAAAGACCTTTTCTTGTTTTCTGCTCTGTGCCCAGAAAAGAGGCAAGTATTCAAACACAAACAATAAAAGAAGAAATTTAATGATTTGAGGGCTTAGAAGCAAAGATCATTAAAATCACACCAGAAAAGACATTTTCCACAGCCTGCTTATGCTGAGGGGTGGGGTAGGGGGTGGGGGAGCAGCAAGGACATCATGGAGACCTGATGTCAGGCAGTCCAATCCTTCCTTCAAGAGCTGACAAGTTCATGCCAGGTGAAAATGATTGAGCTGGGTGGGTGGTCCAGGAACTGGGGAGCTTCCACTTGAAGGTAAGATGGAACATTACCAAACCAGCTTGTTTTCTTCAGTGAATCATTAAAAACATCAAAAACCACCTTTAAAAAAAAAAAGTATGCTTTCAGTTCTTTGACATAAGACACAAAGGATCTCAGATCCTCGTGTATCCAATGGAAGTCTGCGGAGATCTGGCTTTGTTTCCCACAGTTTTCACTGCTTTGATATAGGCTTAGTGGGAAGGGTCGCACTGAGGGGACCATACTGATGCACTCTTAGGCAGCACAGGGAAGATCTGTGTTTTCCTCTTGGATTCTACACAGCTCACTGGATTCTGTCAACTCTGGAACAGATGTATCTCCCCGCCTCCATAACTCCCTTCCACTCACTGTCCTTCCCCCTCCCCTCTTTTCATACACACACACACACACACACACACACACACACACACACCTTTCTAGCAGAACCTTATTGCCTTATTGAAAAATGCAGCGAAGCATAAAACAAATGCAGAAAGCAACAGACAGCACAAGCATTTGTCCAATTAGCAATAAGAAAATTACAAGCACTGGTGGTGACCACTCATGTTGAACAACCTGCTCAGCAAAGAGCCTTGTTACATGTCTGTCTGACCTGGGACTTGTTCATGCCATCACTGGCCAACCTGCCTTCCCCAGCATTTAAACACCATTGCTCTAATCCCATGGTGTTAATTCAGGGCATAGAGCCATTGGTAGTTTTGAACCAGACACAAGCTACTGACCTTTTCAGACATAGCTCCTGCTCCATTTTAATATTTATACAATCCAGATATGCTTTAGGATCAAAGCTACTGTGGTCGCATTCCCTCCCATGGCCACTTAATGGCAAACTTGCTCATGGCTGTTCAGACTGTCTTCATTTCAACTGAATTAAATACATGTTTTCAAGACGGGTGTTGAGAGCCAATGATATCAAAATGTTCTTCTGCATATTGGCATTCAATGAGCTATTTTGTCTGAAAAACACAAACAAACAAAAAAAAAAAACAGAACTAGAAAACTAGATATAAATTTGGGAACTGCAACCTGCTAAGGCAGTCATTATCTCTAGCGTAAGTAAGATGCTAGGAAGAAAGGAAAGGCTAGGAACATAGTGAAGGGGTCCTGCCCGGAGCACATTAGGACCTTTACATTTTGAATTTTACAATTTTACAATGCAAGGAAATACAATGGAAAGGCATGCAAGAAACAGAGTCACAAAAAAATCGAATTAATAAAGTCTTCAAATGACTACCTGTGACCTGAAGAACAGGGTACTAAGAGGATGTTGTCATAACTCAATGGTTATTTGTGCAAGATTGGGCTAGAGTGCTGTAAATAGAAATGGAGACGAGTGCCCACATTGGAGACACATTTGATTATGCTAGAACGCATAGGGTTTGTGGGCAGAGGTATGAAGGATGGGTAAGAAGGAGAAATGAGGTGTGGCTCCCTAAGTTTGGGTAGAAGCACAGGACTCAAGAGAACACTGGGACAGATGAGTCGAGTTCTGAGGAATGAACTGGGAAGGACCTGCGGATTTGGCGGGGGGGGGAGAGCAACTTGTGGATGTTATTTAAAGCATTGATTTTAAAATCAGAGGGCTTTATAGAAGACAATATTATGTATAGATCTGGATGTGGTGCTACATACTGTTAATCTAGCACTCGGGAGCCTGAGACAGAAAGACCATGAGTTCTCAGCCAGTCTATACAAATGAGATCATAAAATGATAGAACACTAGGCTCTATAGAACTGGGAGACTCTGCAGGAGTCTCAGCCAAAAGATGTCAGCCAAAGACAGTAATAAACAAACAAACAAAAGCAGCAACGGGAAGTGGTGTTTCAAAGCATGAGCCATCAGTGATTGAAAATTCATCGAAGACTTTGAGACATTGCTGACAGGATGAAACTGGCTTTGTCATTAGTCACCATGACAAGAGCCTCTTCAGTAACCTGATACAGATAGGGACTAGATGGGGGAGGCTGACTGACCAGAGACTAAGTCACAAAGAAATAAAGACAGAATGTGGAGACATTTGCATGTCATGGGCTAGGAAGACACTCTGAAAATGCAAGAAGAAAAGAACAATAGCAATTGAAATAAATTACCAACTTATTTGAGCATCTATTAGGAACCATCAGTAATCTCCAATCTCTATAAGCTCCTCACACTGAGGACATTATTTACTATATTACTAAATTTACAGAAATTCAGTGAAGATTTCATAATGAATACATTTCATACATTAAGTTGTCTATGCTGCATAACAAATTTTTTCAGCTTAAAAAAAAATATACATTTCTTCTTGCAGATTCTGTGGGTCACGAAGCCAGCAATGACTGAGCAGGATACTCAGTAAAACTGTAATCAGAGTGTCAGGGATGATTTCTTGTCTGGAAACGCAATAGTGAGATTGTCACTTGTAAACTTCTTCAGCCTGGTGGTAAGCTCTGTCCCCTGTGGCTGTGAAATCAGCAGAGCCAAGGACAGGGGGTCCTGTGTAATGTAACTAACGCACTGCAGAAGTGACCCCACTGTTAACACATAGTGTAATGCCATCACAAGAGTGACATATTCTGTGGCTATGAAATCAGCAGAGCTAGCAAGACAGCCAAGGACAGGGGGTCCTGTGTAATGTAACTAACGCACTGCAGAAGTGACCCCACTGTTAACACATAGTGTAATGCCATCACAAGAGTGACATATTCTGTGGCTATGAAATCAGCAGAGCTAGCAAGACAGCCAAGGACAGGGGGTCCTGTGTAATGTAACTAACGCACTGCAGAAGTGACCCCACTGTTAACACATAGTGTAATGCCATCACAAGAGTGACATATTCTGTGACTTAGAAATCAGGCACAGGACTCGACTGCTCTCAGGGGAAGAAAGCTGGAGAGCTGCGTGCACACCGAGAGGCAAGGACTCTGGCACATTTCATGTAATGAGAGAACAGTTCTTTCTTAATTCCAATACCAATTCTTTATTCAATTTGACCATGTAGATTCGCAAACCTGAACAAATTTCTATAAACATAAGAGCCTTCTGAAAAAATGTAACCCACTGGCCATGTAGTTACCAAGTACTCTGTCACTCAAGATGCCCACAGTTAAAGTCAGACTACCATCTGAAGACACGCCTGATATATATGGTTAGAAGTTTGGATCAGGTAACAAGATGGGGTAGAAGAAGTCACTTGATTTGGTGACATTCGAGGTGTTCCTCAACTTTACGGTTCTGATTTGTAAGGCATCTCACAGGATGGGAGAACTTTACAATCAAGAGGAATCTCTAAGATGGAGCTCAGTCCCAACACTTGGATAAGGAGGTCAGGTCATTTCCTACACAATGTAAGTGTGGGATGGGGGTGGAGGGAACAAAATATACAATAAACACACCCTGTTTTAATTATCTGTCACTTTGCTGGGGCAAAATACCTAATAGAAGCAACTTGAGGACGCAGAGGTTGATTTGGGCTCACAGTTGAAGGGGGCTGCGGTCCATGGCAGGGAGCCACAGTGTCAGGAGCTTGACACAGATGCTCATGCTGCACTCACTACAGTGAGCCAGAAGTGCTAGTGTTCAGCTCTTTTTCTCCTTTTTTTTTTTATTCAGATCAGGACCCAGGCTCATGGAACGGAGCCACCCACAGCTAAAATGGGTCTTCTTTCCTCAGTAAACTCCAAATAATCTCCCAGGGGCAAACCCAGAAGCTAACCTAAGCTAGAACAATCCCTCCCAGTCATGCCAAGAGGCTAACCTAATCTAGATAACTCCTCGAAGCCATGCCCAAAGGCTTATCCCCTAAGTGATTGTAGCGCCCGCCATGTTGCCAGCCAGTATTAACCAATGTGTGTCCTGGAAGGAAATTCTGTTTAAAACACCTCACCTCTGTAGCAGCTCCAGGAAGGAGCACCTGTTTTGAGAGCAGATGAAAAGCTCTTAACTGGAACAGTGGACATCCTGGGCATTAATGCTCAATCCAGGGCTCTTTCATCCTTCACCTCCCCACACAGTCAGCCAGGAGCTAGTCAAGAGAAGTTGCTCCTTGGGCAGATCTGGATGGAGAGCCTGAATCGCTGAATGTCCTGGGTTGTAGACGATCCTCATTCTCAGCCCTCATCTGATATCAAGGATCTAATGGTTTGCAATGAGGTAATGTGTCTTCAGACGGCAGCCCTCTCTTCTATCATTCTCTGCCTTATTCTGCCACGTGTTCTCTAAACTAGAGAAGCAGGGGGCCAGCGCCAGTTTGAGGAGAGAGAACCTGGGACTGCTGGGTTCTGACCCTCTCCTATCACAAGCACAGCCCATTACCTGAGAAGGGAAGATGCCTTGGAGATGACCCAAAGAATTGATCGGCTGTTTATTACCTTCAACTCCCATTCGCTGACCTCCTTTTGCAGGGAATACAAAATGATTTCACCTACCCCCGCAAGACTTGAATAATAGAGATCGGTGCATTATTAACTGGGAACTCGGCCTTGATTTACATAATATAATAGGACAGGTTTTAATGCTGAGTATGAAAACAAAGTAGACATGGGCAGGGAAGAAGCTACCAGAAGGAGAAACAGGAATGAAGAAAGTAGAAGCAGGAGTTAGGAATGTGTCCTAAGATGTCCTTGCTTCTTCAGGATGGCAACCAGACCCACTCTGGATAAGAATTAAGTCATGGGCATGCAAAATCCATACTCCTTCGAAGGCATTTTATCCATAAAAATCTCCATCCTCGTTGCTCATCTATGTGAGTACTTTGGTGACTTCAAAAATGCCGGAAGCCAAGGTATAAAGCCACTAACTTCCAAATATATATATATTTTTAAAAAAAAAAGAAACTGGAAAAATGCAAATTAATAGATATTTATTGCAGAAACATAACAGCATTTTAACCTTGCTAACTGTTCAGCTTCGTTTTCCTAAGGATTTTATTGCGTCTGAACTCTATTTGCGGCTTTTGCTCACCTTGCAAGATCTTCTGAGCAAACAGGATGATTGCCAAGAAATCATAGCAAGTTGCCAATTAAGTAAGTTTCCAGTGGCCACTCATTTCTAACTGACCCACCTAAACTCTGTTTCCCACTTTACAGGAAAGCATGCTTCTGAACTTGGGCTTTGTGTGCCCATTAACATGAATAGCGTGACGTGAGATCTGAGAGCTGGTAGTGAACTCGTGAGGTGGCAGGCCTTTGTGGAAAACTAGCAGCTGAAGAGAGGAGATGACTCAAATGACAGTGACTCTCAGGTGCCCACAGCACAGTTTACTCAAAGCTGCCTACTGATAATGAGTAAGTGGCCTATTCATTCTCTAGCACTTCGAGCTACAGTGTGTTGGGTGCCACTCTTGGCAAAGCAACAGAGAGCGATCATAACCATACCTTGAATTACAGCTTGCTAAACTCCTCAGAGCCCCCTCCCGCCCGCCATGGGAAAGAACCAGGTAAACCTGACTAAAAGTGGATGGAACCTCAAAGGCTTGGGGAAAGCCATGCTCCCTAACTCCCACAGGGTGAGGAGAATCTCTCTTTGACTAAGTGCCTGCCCTGCTCATGATCTTGTGGAAGCAGCTCTACTAGGTCTCGTCACTTCCCTATTAGCCATAAGATAAGTCTCAGGGGGCTTCGCAGGTCCCCAAGCCCATCCAGATGACTAGCCAATGGCCAGGTAGGCTCCAAACCCTAGCCTGACTAACCACGCACTGCAGTCCTTCTGTGCAAGACGGCTGAGTCTTGGTTACTTTTTTTTTTTTTAACTAATGTAAATAGCCACCATGCCCAAAACAACTTATAAAAGAAAACATTTAATTTGGGGGATCCCGGTTAATGGAGCCCATGGCCACCATGGCAGGGAGCAGAGCCAGTAGGCCAGCATGGTGCTGGAGCAACTGGGGCTTGCATCTTAGTCACAAGTTGGAGGCGCAGAGAAAGACGGAGCTTGTCCTATGCTTTTGAAACTTCAAAACGCAACCTCTGTGACACACCTCCTCCGACAAGGCCACACCTCCTAATCATTCCCAAACAGCTCTACCAAGCATTCAAATATATGAGCCTGTGGGCCTTTCTCAGTCAAGCCACCACATTCTAATACCCTTTCTGAGGGCAGCCTGTTACCTTCATAGGATACCTGGGAAGTTCTGTCAACTGGCATGGCTGGTGACTGTGCTGGGCCTCTTCGTCACCACCCAGAGTGGTAGTTCACTGGATCCATGACAGAAACCAGGTTGTGATCTTAAAAGTTCTAGATGTACTCTGTCCCTGTCTGTACTTACAACTTCCTTAAATATCACTCTGTCTGTATCATCTGGCACCCTGAAAGCCACCCACCACTGCCCTTTCTAGCAGCCATGAGTCCTTCAGATGGCCAACCTCACAAGCGAGGCATTGCCTTGGACTCTGAGCTCAGACACCTCTACCCCTGTCAGGCTGCTGTCCCCTCCCAGAAATTCCGTTAAGAACTGTGGTTCCTCTGGTACCCAAGCCAGGCTTGGGCTTGAGGGTCAGTACACTGGCTTCCCCCAGCCAGGCTGCTCAGCCAACATCTCTTATCTCCTCCCCATGCCTACCTTTTCCCTCAGCCAATCTCCAGGAACTTGAGGGCAGCTACTCACCACCAAGCAGTCTTTGAAGACTCTTCAGGCCATAGGGGAATGACACCCAGTCCCCATACTTATCTCTAATGACCAGGTTTGGGGGGGGGGTCTTTACAAAGGAGAAAAGAACACAACATTTTTGCTTAGTTTTCTAACACAATAATTGACATTTTCCTCCTCACCACCTAAGATGAAATCAGCCTTCCTGTCCTCAAAGAAACAGCTGCAGGGACAGGAAATGGCTGGCCAGAAGCCAAAACAAATGAAAGCAAGTAGGAAAGCCATCCTGAATCAGGGTAACAACAAATGATCCCAGATGATGACAAACACGCAATCATGTGTCACTTAACAGAGTGACATTCCGAGAAACGTGTCTGGAGTTACTTCCACTTGCACAAACATCATTGCTTAGCCACCGAGTGCTTGAGGTGGGCCTCCTGGTAGCATCAGGCACTAGAATAACATGAGCTGTGAATGCCGGTGACTGACATGACACCAGGCTCTGCCTCTCAGAGAAAGGAATACACTCCAAAATAACTATTGAAGTAGAGATGGTAGCTGAAATAAAAAAAAAAAAAAAAGACAGCAAGAGATTTTTTTAAAGATTTATTTATATTTCAAAACACATATTAGTGTTTTGCCTGCATGTGTGTCTGTTTACCATGTGTGTGCAGTTCTAAGAGAAGCTAGAAGAGGCCATCAGAGCCTTTGGGACTGGAGTTACAGAAGCTGTGAGCCACCATGTGGGTGCTGGGAATCAAACCTAGGTCCTCTGGAAGGGCAGCCAGAGCTACTCACAGCGGAGCTATGTCTCCACCCTGTATCATTATCTTGTGTTGGGAACTGTATGCAATTGTACTGTGCCTGCTATTCTTTTACAGCATTAGGAGTGAGTGGATTTGTCTGTGTCAGCACAGTCCTCCAAGCACTGGAGAGATGCCTCTTATGGCAATGCCACTAAGTGATGTGACTGTTTTGTGATTCTTTTCCTGCATTTGCTTGTTAGTTTATTCATTCATTCATTCATTCATTCATTCAGTGTGTGCATGTGTGTGTGTGTGTGTGTGTGTCTGTGTGTGTGTGTGTGTGTGTGTGTGTGTTTGTGGGTGCATGTGGGCACAGGCATGCACACACACATGCCTCCATGCATGTGTGGAGGTCAGAGAACAACTATAGGAAGGAGAGCAGCTTCTCTCCTTCGATCATGATCAAGCACCTTCGACAACTAAGCCATGTCAGGGTCTTCCTTCATAATCCTATTGTGCTATGTTGTAGATATTGTGCTATGTTGTAGATATTGACTATTATTGAGTTATTACGCCAGTATGTGACTCTGTATCTCTCTGTGTACCTCTCTGTCTCTCTGTCTCTCTCCCTGTGTATCCCTGTCACTCTCTCTGTGTCTCTCTGTATACCTCTCTGTGTCTCTCTGTGTCTTTCTGTATGTGTCTTTATATCCCTTCTGTTTCTATGTCTCTCTTTGCATCTCTGTCTCTCTGCCTTCCTCTCTCCTTCCCTTCTCCCTATTGCTGCTTTTCCTCTGCCTACCGATCCCTGATTCCCACTAGCTTTCTCTCACAGACACTACCAGTTGTCCACGCCTCTTGTCTTCGGTGGGTTTGAAACCTTGAGTTGTACATTTCCTTTCTGCCAGGCAGATCTGACTGACCTCGCCCTTGGTCCCTCAGCTTCCCCTTCATCATCCTGGAAAGAGTTAGGCCAGTGGGGTGGAGTTAGGAGGAGTTAAGTAGCAGAGTCGACCTTCAAAACACAAGGTCTCCACAAGTTTCATCATTGTAATTCCTTGGGGTTTATTCTTGCAAGCTATCCTAGATATGAGAAAGCTAATTTTCTTCCAGATGGAGAGCCTGTTGTACTCACAGATTATTAAATAAACCATTCTTCTGCTACTGAAAAAAACACATACCACATTTTCATATTCAAAATTCTCATATAGAATGGGATCTATTTGTGAATTGTCCATCTGTGTGCTGATCTATACAGCTGCCCCCTGCCTCAACACATAGATTTATGATGGTGCATTTAGTATCTCAGTACTCAGCCAAGCAGCTGCCTCTTCACTGTGTGGCTTCTTGCATATTTACTGGCTGCTCACTGGCTCTGTTCCTTCACATGAAATGTAAGATCATTGCATTAGTTACTGCATCAAAAAAATGTCTGCATTAGAATTCTGGGTATTTCATTAACATTCTAAGATTGGCATGACTTGTTGCAATATTTGATCTGCTCATCCAAAGATTTAAGGTTTTCCACTCCATCAGACATCAATTTAAATTCTATTATTGCTTCATATAAGTTATATACTTTCTCTTAAATATTTAAAATTTTGTGGTATTACAAAAGAAATGTTTTCCTAGGTCAATTTCTAAAACTATCTTTTTAAGTGATTTTATTTATTCTTTAAGAAGCCCATACAATATGCTTTGATCATATTATTTCCTCTCCCCTAACTCCTTTCGGATCCACCCCCACCTCCCTACCCACCCAACTTTATGTCTTTTCTCTCTCTTAAACACTCATGTACACAGAGAGAGAGAGAGGGAGGGGAAAAGGAGAGGAAGAGGAAGAAGGAAAAAGGAGAGGGAGAGGGAGAGGGAGAGGGAGAGGGAGAGGGAGAGGGAGAGGGAGAGGGAGAGGGAGAGGGAGAGGGAGAGGGAGAGGGAGAGGGAGAGGGAGAGGGAGAGGGAGAGGGAGAGGGAGAGGGAGAGGGAGAGGGAGAGGGAGAGGGAGAGGGAGAGGGAGAGGGAGAGGGAGAGGGAGAGGGAGAGGGAGAGGGAGAGGGAGAGGGAGAGGGAGAGGGAGAGGGAGATTTGTGTAAGCTTAGACCTGGAATATGGTTGATATACCTAGTGTCATTTCATTGAAGAAAACTGATTTTTCTCTCTTCTATCAGTTGTTAATTGCCAATAGCTTCTCATCTAGTGAGACTGTGTTTGCTTTCCCTCCTACGTGCTAGTACTTTGAGTTGAATTCTTTCAAAGTCTCACAGTCTCTAAGTTCATAGGTGCAGCTGCCCTGTTGTATCTGGAAAATGTTATTTCCTTATAGTCATCTGTGCCACCACCTCTGGCACTTACAGTCCTTCTACCTCCTCATTGCATAGATCACTGAGCCTTGAGGGGAAGAGTTTGATAAAAAGCCCATTTAGGGCTGAGCACCCCAAAGTCTTTCACTCTTTGCACATCGTCCAGTTGTTGGTTGCTAATTTGTCGTGATTTGTAGGAATAAGCTTTTCTGATGAGGATATGGAGATTCCATGATCTATGAGTATAGAAATAATGAAATCATTAGGAGTCATTTATTGCTATGTTCATTTAGCAGAATAGTTATAGTAGGTTTTCTCCTAGGGCCCATTACCAAACTAATCTCAGGTTCTTGGGCTCAGTAACAGTGTTGGGTCTGAGTTCCATCTCATGGACCTTAAATCCAACTCATGGACCTCTAAGGAGGTGAATCTCATAGTATTTGTGCCACTATTTCACCACCAGGCTTATCTTGCACCAATGGGCATGTCGTTATCATAACTAAAAGAGTTCACTGTTGGGTGAACCTAATGATTACTTGGCTCCTGTGGTATCATGGATAGCATCTTCCAGTACTATGAACTACCCAATAAGGGTGAAGCTTTCAGTTGAGTATCAGCCAGATTTGTTCTAGAACACGTTTGTGGTGTCTTCTGCAACAGGGTCTTGCTGTTAGGTTGGGAAGAGTAGCCAATAGCATTGACAATAATACCCTGTGGTGTTCGGAGTGATCTATGGAAACCCTGTGGTCAATGACTCAAAAATATGTACACAATTAGTGATAGTTGGTATTTTATTTGGTAGCATATAATGACTAATTGGGCATTGCTCTTCCACATCATGTGATAACTCCATTTAAATTTCTATACTTGTAGGTTTCCATATAGCTTTTTAAAAGGCCTTTAGTGTTCCTTGTACATCCCCATATTCCCGCTCTACCCAGCCTCCCATCCCAACCCTATTTAATCCTCCTGTTCTAATTTTCCCCTTTCTAACACTATATTCTACCCCCAATAGAAGATCTTCTCCCACCTGACCCCTACTATCCCTTAACAGCTTCCTAACCTCTGCAGCTACTCTAAATGAGACACATGTATCTAAAGCTTGAAAGCAAGCATCCACATATTTCCCATGTGGAAATTCTTATTTCTAATAAAAACTTGTTTCCATCATTACCGCATTATCAGAATTGTTCTAGGAATGTCTAAAACTAGACTTTCTTTGCTCTTCTAGATATAGAATCACATGATATAAATTATTTTATCATTTTTCTTTGAACATTCACCAAAATCTTCAAAGAACATTGAACAACAAAAGCAATTATTTGCATCACTGCTTCATTAATAAATTTTGACTGATCTTTAATATTTTAGTAGCAGAGTACTTATTTCAGTATTTACTGCTCTGATCATGTGGTTTCTCTCTTAGTCTGTCATCTGATAAATAATACTGATAATTTACCAGATTTGCAATCCCCTCCTTTCCTGTTAGTTCCACGATGCTATTCACTTCTTAGGGTTTTTGGTAACTTTTTCTCTGAATTGCTTTTCTCATCACTGTGACTAAACTCCGGATAGAAACAGTACAAAGGAGAAATTTATTTGGGTTCCTGATTTCAGAAGGGTTGGAACACTAGTAGCTGTCCCCCAATTCCTTGTACTACCCCAGACTCCTTGTTCATGGGGAGTCTTTCCTGCAGTCAAGACTCTCTGGAGGCATGCCCACAGACACATCCAGACACATTCCACACCATCTCCTAGGGGACTCTAGATCTAGTGACGTTGACTGTGAGATGTGTCATACCGTTGCATTTCCAGTTTCTATGTTGTCCACACAAAAGCATACTTTTGTGCTTTCTGGGTAACACTGGTGTTGGTGTCGGTGTTATACTGTTGGGAGTAAATGAATTTGAGAAATTTTTATCTTTTTCTATGCTCTTTAATAGTTTTCTGGCACTATTTTTGTTTTAAACATGACTTCTACTTAATCTTAGCCAAAAGGCCAAGAAGCAATTTGTCTTTGAGGACAAAATATTGAGAAATTATATGACTCTGGACTTTTAGACCACATAAACGTTTTAATTCTTCCACAATAATTTTTCTATTCAAATTCTCCATCTCTTATTAAGTCATTTGTTTTGGTCAACTGTATTTTTCTAGAAGATTATTGCTTGCTTCTGAATCAAGTCAACAAACAGGGGCCTCCAGGGTGAGCCTGATCCAGCATCTCATTTTCTGCAGTTCCTGAGCAAAATCTGATTTATAAACTTTTAAATGTTTGAATTCAAAATGGCACTTAAATGCCAGCATAACATCCTTTAGTTCACAATGTCTAAAATATTTACTGAACAAGTTCGCCAACCCATACTCTTAATTTTTGAAAAGTTTGCCAGGGAGTTGGATGAGGCGCTCCTTGTGGTTTTTAACCTCTGTTCTTCCTCTTATCATTCCCAGAATCTTTTTTTAAATTTTTATTAGATATTTTCTTTATTTACATTTCAAATGTTATCCTCTTTCCTAGTTTCCCCTCCAAAAAATCCCCTATCCGCTCCCCCTCCCCCTGCCCACCAACCCACCCACTCCTGCTTCCTGGCCCTGGCATTCCCCTATACTGGGGAATAGAACCTTCACAGGACCAAGGGCCTCTCCTCCCATTGATGACTGACTAGGCCATCCTTTGCTTACATATACAGCTAGAGCCACGAGTCCCTCTGTGTGTTTTCTTTGATTGGTGGTTTAGTCCCAGGGAGCTCTGGGGGCTACTGGTTAGTTCATATTGTTGGTCCTTCTAGGGGGCTGCAAACCCCTTCAGCTCCTTGGGTACTTTCTCTAACTCCTTCACTGGGGACACTGTGCTCCATCTAATGGATGACTGTGAGCATCCATTTCTGTATTAGTCAGGCACTGGCAGAGCCTTTCAGGAGACAGACAGCTATATCAGGCTCCTGTCAGCAAGTCTTGTTGGCATCTGCAATAGCATCTGGGTTTGGTGATTGTTTATGGGATGGATCCCCAAGTGGGGCAGTTTCTGCATGGTCATTCCTTCAGTCTCTGCTCCAAACTTTGTCTCTATAACTCCTTACATGGGTATTTTGTTCCCCCTTCTAAGAAAGATCGAAGTATCCATATTTTGGTCTTCCTTCTTCTTGAGTTTCATGTGTTTTGCAAATTGCATCTTGAGTATTCTGAGATACTGGGCTAATATCCACTTATTAGTGAGTTCATATCATGTATGTTATTTTATGATTGGGTTACCTCACTTAGGATAATATCCTCCAGATCCATCCATTTGTCTAAGAATTTCATGAATTTATTGTTTTTAATAGCTGAGTAGTACTCCATTGCATAAATGTACCACATTTTCTGTATCTATTCCTCTGTTAAGGGACATCTGGGTTCTTTCCAGCTTCTGGCTATTTTAAATAAGGCTGCTATAAACATAGTGAAGCATGTGTCCTTGTTATATGTTGGAGTATCTTTTGGGTATATATTCAGGAGTGGTATTGCTGGATCTTCCAGTAGAATTATGTTCAATTTTCTGAGGAACCGCCAAACTGATTTCCAGAGTGGTTGTACTAGCTTGCAATCCCCCAGCAATGGAGGAGTGTTCCTTTTTCTCCACATCCTCACCAGCATCTACTGTCATCTGAGTTTTTGATCTTAGCCATTCTGACTGGTATGAGGTAGAATCTTAGGGTTGTTTTAATTTGCATTTCCCTGATGATTAAGGATGTTGAACATTTTTTCAGGTGCTTCTCAGCNATTTGGTATTCCTAAGTTGAGAATTCCTTTTTTAGCTCTGTACCCCATTTTTAACAGGGTTATTTGGTTTTCTGGAGTCCAACTTCTTGAATTCTTCACATATATTGGATATTAGCCCCCGATCAGATATAGGATTGGTAAAGATCTTTTCCCAATCTGTTGGTTATCATTTTGTCTTATTGACAGTGTCCTTTGCCTTACAGAAACTTTGCAATTTTATGAGGTCCCATTTGTCGATTCTTGATCTTACAGCACAAGCCATTGCTGTTCTGTTCAGGAATGTTCCTCTGTGCCCATATCTTTGAGACTTTTCCCCACTTTCTCCTCTATTAGTTTCAGTGTCTCTGTTTTTTATGGGAAGTTCCTTGACCCACTTAGACTTTCTCCTCTATAAGTTTTAGTGTCTCTGTTTTTATGTGGAGTTCCTTGATCCACTTAGACTTGAGCTTTGTATAAGGAGGTAAGAATGGATCAATTCACATTCTTCTACATGCTGACCACCAATTGAGCCAGCACCATTTGCCAGGGCCAGGAAGTGGAGAGTGGGTGGGTTGGGGAGCAGGGTGAAGGGGGAGGGGCTAGGGGGTTTTCAGAGAGGAAACTAGGAAAGGGGGAAAGCATTTGAAATGTAAATGAAGAAAATATCTAATTTAAAAAAAAAAGAAAAAAGAAAATGCTGTCTTTTTCCACTGGATGGTTTTAGCTCCCTTGTCAAAGATCAAGTGACCATAGATGTTTGGATTCATTTCTGGATCTTCAATTCTATTCCACTGATCTGTCTGTCGCTGTACCAGAACCAAGCAGTTTTTATCACAATTGCTCTGTAGTACAGCTTGAGGTCAGGCATGGTGATTCCACCAGAGGTTCTTTTATTGTTGAGAATGGTTTTTGCTATCCTAGGGTTTTTGTTATTCCAGATGAATTTGCAAATCGCCCTTTCTAACTCTGTGAAGAACTGAGTTGGAATTTTTGATGGGGATTGCATTGAATCTCTAGATTGCTTTTGGCAAGATAGCAATTTTTACTATATTAATCCTGCCAATCCATGAGCATGGGAGATCTTTCCATCTTCTGAGATCTTCTTTGATTTCTTTCTTCAGAGACTTGAAGTTCTTATCATACAGATCTTTCACTTGCTTAGAGTCACATCAAGGTATTTTATATTATTTGAGACTATTTTGAAGGGTGTTGTTTCCCTAATTTTTTTCTCAGCCTGTTTATCCTTTGTGTAGAAAAAGGCCACTGATTTGTTTGAGTTAATTTTATATCCAGCTACTTCACTGAAGTTGTTTATCAGGTTTAGGAGTTCTCTGGTGGAATTTTGGGGGTCACTTATATATACTATCATATCATCTGCAAATAGTGATATTTTGACTTCTTCCTTTCCAATTTGTATTCCTTTGACCTCCTTTTGTTGTCTAATTGCTCTGGTTAGGACTTCAAGTACTATATTGAATAGGTAGGGAGAGAGTGGTCAGCCTTGTCTAGTCCCTGATTTTAGTGGGATTGCTTCAAGTTTCTCTCCATTTAGTTTGATGTTGGCTACTGGTTTGCTGTATATTGCTTTTATTATGTTTAGGTATGGGCCTTGAATTCCTGATCTTTCCAAGACTTTTATCATGAACATTTACCTAGAATCTTGCATGTGTTGTTCTCATCTCCCTTACCAGACTCCTGAAAAGTTTATAAATCCATTACCAGCTTTTGCAAGACACGAGTTTTTATAGTTTCTTAGCCATTCTGCTCTGGCTTCTCACTCTTATTAACTGTAGCATTTGGCTGTTTTATCACATTTCATCATTATTTTGGACCATTTTGAAAAACAAAAACACTTTCACAAAATCTACAGCATAAGGTCTTCTTACCACTTTACTTGGTATTTCTTGGAAGAATCGCTTCAGATTTATTTAAACGTAAGCTTTGGTTTTATATCCCTCATACATCTGTGAAAGGAAAATGTCAAACAGCTCTGGGTGTTTTTAAAATGTCGTCTTTTCGCAGGGAGACCAGCTTTGTAAGTTACAGTGGACCTAGCCATTGGGGTTTCTATCTGGCCACAGGGTTGTTCCTCACTGAGGCAAGGCAGTGTTTCTTGGAATAATGTCACACTATGTGTTCCAAGTTTGTGTCCCAAATTATTCCTGTCCTTTCTGCAGGTTTCCACACTGCTTATCCCTTAGTGGAAATGTCACTCAGAGTATTTCAGATTCCAGCCAGCACTCAGTGCCACTCGGACACTGCTTAAATGGCTTTTTGACTGACGCGCTGAGGGATTTCAATTGTGTCACCAGAAGAGCAGGCAAGTTCTTACATGCGTGAGCAAGAACAACGAGGCCACACACTTACATGACTAACAAAAATTGAGGACACATCCCAATGGCAGAGATGTCAGAGGAAAACGTCAAGCAGGCCTTCAAATTGATGAAATATGGTAATTCTTACTTCCTGCTTATTTTTCATCATTCAATATTACTGCTGTTTTTAAGATAGACGATGTTTTTGTAGTCTCCCTCCTGTACTGCTGAAGATATTGAAGACAATGACAACAGCTTCTGCAGTAATTGTTGCTTCTCAGATAGATTATTATTCTCCTCATTGCATTTCAATAGATTTCAAATTCAGTTTTAATTTTCCATTATGCCAGGCATTATCCATTTACTCTTATTCTACTTCAGCTGCTGGGTCTGGGACTTTCCAGTATCATCTTATTATTAGGTTGGGTTATGTTGTATGATTCACCTTGCTAAGTCTCCACCACAAAGATAAGATCAACCCAGACTTTAGCTCAGTGGTAGAAACTGTTAAGCACACAGTATAAGCCCTGAGCTGACACTGGAGCCTAGCACCAAAACCTTTCTTTAAAATGACAAGATGTCCTCTGTGGTAACTAACATATGTCACTAACTTCATGGATTTTCATTGGGGTATAATATGTATAATATTTATTCAGGGAAAATGAAGCAGATCAAAACATAATATGTTAAAGCATTGTCGGTAAGTTACTAATGGCTTCGTTCACTTCCTGCCTGTCACACTGTGTCTCCTCCACTAGATATGAGAAAGTGGGTAAGTAGGCAAGTTGCAAGTTTAAGGTTCTGATAACATGGAACTTGAACAGGAGTTGCAGGTGTCAGCGGAGGTCCTTCTGCAACCTCGGGATGCTGGGTCCTTCAATGACAGTGTCTGTAACTCACCCTCCTTCTCTTCCCATGCTGGATACACACTACATGCAGTTTGGGACTGTTTCATGGCTTGGACATCTTGATAAATATGGTTTTTCTTATCTTTATAGTTATTTTAATGTGACTGCAGAGTACAGTTACTCGAGGCTATTTCTTTCTCTCTTCCCCTATTGACTTTCTCACCAACAGGCATTGATTTAAAACAAATATTGATTCCACCTCTAGCCCTGCCTGTAGAAACTGCTTCATGTTCCTGCTCCTGGATTTCGGTTTTCGGGGCAGCTTCTTTAGCAACAGTTTAATCTAATGGCGCTGTGGGTGCGCATACTCATGGAGAGCCAAGTTCAGATCACACAAAGGTCAGGAAGACTTCTTCCTTGAAACTACTTCCTCTAAAATTGTGACCCTTAAATGTCACAGGAGCAGAGAAAAAGACTCTAGAGATCCATACAGAAGGCTTTAAGAGCCATGACTATGGTTAATGCTATTTCAGCCTACAGCCAATGGCCAAAACCTAAGCTCAAGGCCTCATATTAACCAAGGAAGGGTCTGAGGTAGAAGTTCCTGGATGTGTCATGTGATGCAGACTTCCATGGTTTTTTGCTAAGGCAAGACCCGGGAGAGGACATCTGATGTTTGGAGAGAGTATTATCAGGACTTACTGGACAGTGACAGTGTTTTGCATAGCTAGCTGTGCAATTTTTCATTGACCTCTCAACTCCACTGAACTGCTGGTATCCTGACAAATGGAGATTGGAATCACCCTAAAGAGCTACTTCTAAACAAGGCCACATCCCTTTGTTCTGTTTGCCATCTTTTCTCCCGCACCTTTGGATGGTGTGCTAGAAGGGTGGTCGAAGTGTTTGAGAAACTCTATTAAAGTAGATTTGAGAACCCTCATTAAAGTAAGCCTACAAGGGGGAAGTAGTCATCATTTGGCCTCTGGTGGCCTGACCTGGAAGAGCATCCTCCACTTCTTACCCTGCATCTTCTCAGCTGCTAGAGACAGCCCTTCATCCCACAAAGCAGTTCTTAAGAGTTCTTGACCACATGATGCTGATATCTTAACCTGTTGTTCATTGTGAGGAAACACGTGTGTGTGTGTGTGTGTGTGTGTTTATGTTTGTTATAACTCTCTTCATAACAGCTAAGACATGGAAACAACCTACATTAATTAATTACTTTTCTTATTATAACAGCATATATGACAAAAGCAATGTAAGGAAGGATGGATTTCTTTTTTGCTGCTTTCAAGATATGGTAGGCATGGTAGCATAGAGGCAGGCGCATTATTTCTGAGTTTGCGACTCACACCTAGGGACCTGATAGAGAGCAGAAAGGACTTGACATAGGAACTAGAACAGGGTTATAACCCATACAGCCCACCCACCCCCCAGGGACTCATTTTTTCCAGTGAGCCCTACTCCCACTTTGTAAAGATCCTATAACCTCCCTGGCAGTGCCACTAGCTTGGGACCTGGTTCAAACACATGAGCCTGTAGGGAACATTTAATCACAAAGATAACACTAGAGGTCCATCCGCTGATGAACAAATAAAGAGAAAATGCAGCATGTGTGCTCAGTGGAACACAATTCATCTATTTTTTTTAAGGATAAAATATTGTCATGTGTAACACCAATGGATGGTGCTGGAGATGGCTATATTAAGTAAAAAATAATCCAGACACAAAAGACAGGCTCTGCATGACCTCAGTCACTTGTATAATAGGTAAAAAGTCAACCTCAGATACGCAGAGAATAGAATGATGACTGTCCAGAGACTAAGGACATGGGTCAAGGGAGGTATGGGAAGGTTAATCAGTGGGCACGAATCTACTGTTAGGTAGGAGTGGGAAGTACTGATCTGACAGTGCGAGGGACTGTGGAAAATAGTTATGTGCTACATGTCATCTTAAAAACCTAGACAAGGGGCTTTTGAAAGTTCTCACCATAAAAAAAGACAAGTTTGGGGGAGATAGCTATGTTTATTATGATTTTAACTTGATACACAATGTTTACATGTGTTGAAACAGGACATGGCACCTCACTGATGTATATAATTTTTATCTGATTGTGTATCTGTTTAGGAAGAAATGTATTACCTTTTTAAGAGACAAAGGAAAAAGAGTCCAGTGCCTATTGCAGTTAGTTTTGAAAGTAGAAAAATGGAAAGATGTAGAGTTTTATTTATCTAACTATTGTTTGGTTGTTTCACCTCTCTAAACTTTCTTGAACATTCCTTATGAATGCCCTGCTTTAGCTTTGGTATCTTATATTCACATATCATCAATTCTTCATAGCCATTGGTTGCCCCATACATGAGATCAACCAGCCAGACTCAGAAATATTCTGGTATAATACTGTTATACATTTCCTGGTGTGGCTATGTAGTTAGGGGTCTTAATGTGCTTCCTGTTACCATAATAAAACTCCATGAACGGAAGCAATAAAGGAAAGAAAGGATTTGTTTGGTTTATACATCCCAATCACAGTCCATTTTGAAGAGAACTCAAGCCAGGAGCTCAGGAACCTGAAGGTAGAAGTTGAATCAGAGGCCGTGGAAAGACGCTGTTTACTGGTTTGCTCTCTCTGGCTTGATAGGTCGCCTTTCTTATACAAACTAAAACCACCTTCCTAGAGTGGCACCATCTACAGCTGGTGAGGCCTTCTCATTTCAATCATTAATCAAGAAACTATCCCACAGACTTGCCTATAAGCCAGCTTGGTGGAAACACTTTTCTCCACTGATGTTACCTCTTTTCTGATGACCCACACTTGGGTCAAGTTGACGAAAATCTAACCAGCACGTTAGGACTGTGATAGTAGCCTTCCATTGAACCTGTACAGGTATTTTCTCACCATTATATCCTAGTGAGTAGCATATAACAACAATTTACATAGCATTTACATTGTATTAGATACTTAAAGTGTTATATAAATAATACAATGAATGCAGGAGAATATACTGGGGTTATTCACAAATACTGCAGCATTTTATGCAAAGATCTCCACGTTCTCCATTGAGTTCCCTCTACCTTTCCAGGCATTCTTCTTGGTTAATGTCTTAGTTACTTTTCTCTTGCTGTAATACATCCCGTGACCAAGACAACTTATAAAAGAAAACATCTAATTTGGCTTATGGTTTCAAAAAATAGAGTCCATGATGTCAGAGTGAAGAAAAAGCTGAGCGCTCACATCTTGATCTAAAACCATGAGGCAAAGAAAGAACACCAGAAATCCCATGAGTCTATTGAAACTCAAACTAGTCAAAGTGGCTAATATTCACTTATACATGACTACATACCATGCATGTCCTATTGAGTCTGGGTGATATTCTCAAGTTCCACCCATTTGCCTGCATAATTCATGATGTCATTGTTTTTCATGTCAGTATAGTATAAATGAACCACATTTTACTTATCCATTCTTATATTTTTGATTGTGGGCCTAGCCTTTAATGGCTAAACCATATCTCCAGCCCTTTTTTATCTGTTCTTAAGTTGAGGTATGTCTAGGTTATTTCTAGTTTCTGGCTATTACAAATAAAGCTGCTATAAACATAGTTAAGCAAGTATCCTTGTGGTATGGTAGAGCATCTTTCGGTATATGCCCAGGAGTGGTATAACCTGGTTTTGAGGTAGAACTCTTCCCAGTATTCTGAGAAACTGCCAAATTGATTTCCAAAGTGGTTGTTACAAGTTTTTAGTCCCACTAGCAGTGGAAGAGTGTTTCCCTTGCTCCACAACCTCACCAGAGTTATTTTGATTTTCATTTCCCTGATGACTAAGGACTTTAAACATTTCTTTAAGTGTCTCTTGGCTATTCGAGCTTACTCTGTTGAGAATTCTCTGTTTAGCTCTGTAACCCATTTTTAATTGCATTATTTGGGTTGTTGATGTCTAACTTTTCCAGTTCTTTATGAATTGTGGATAATGCCCCTCTGTCACATGTAGAGTTGAAGAATAGCCTTTTCAATCTGTAGGCTGCTGTTTTTTCCTGTTCACAGTGTCCTTTGCCTTACAGAAGCTTTTCAGTTTCATGAGATCCCATTTATCAATTGTTGATCTTGGAGCCTGAGCCATTGGCATTCTGTTCATGAAGTTGTCTCCTGTACCAATGAGTTCAAGGCTATTCCCCACTTTCTGTTCTGTTAGATTTAGTGTATCTGGTTTTTACACTGAGGTCTTTGATCCACTTGAACTTGACTTTTACACAGGGTGATAGATATGGATCTGTTTGCATTCTTCTACATGTAGACATCCAGTTAGACCAGCACCAGTCATTGAAGATGCTTTCTTTTTTCCATTGTACAGATTTGCCTTCTTTTGTCAAAAATCAAATGTTCATAGGGATGTGGGTTTATTTCAAGGTCTTCAATTTGATTCCATTGATTGATCTTTATGTTCCTATACCAATACCATGCAGTTTTTATTACTATTGATCTATAGTACAGCTTGCAGTCAGGGATGGTGATACCTCCAGGAGTTCTTTATTGTTCAGGATTGTTTTAGATATCCTGAGTTTTTTATTTTTCCATATGAGGTTGAAAATTTCTTTGTCAAGATCTGTAAAGAATTGTTTTGGAGTTTTGATGGAAATTTCACTGAATCTGTAAATTGCTTTTGATAAGATAGCCATTTTCACTATGTTAATACTACTGATCCATGAGCATAGGAGATTTTTCCATCTTCTGACATCTTCCTCAATTTCTTTCTTCAGTGACTTGAAGTTCTTGTCATATAGGTCTTTCACTTGGTTGGTTAGAGTTATACACCAAAATATTTTATATTATTTGAGGCTATTATAAAGGGTGTTGTTTCCCTAATTTCTTTCTCGGCCCATTTGTCATTTGTATAAAGGAGGGCCACTAATTTTTTTGAGTTAATTTTGTATCCATCCCCTTTGCTGAAGATGTTTATCAGGTATAGGAGTTCTCTGGTACAATTTTGAGGGTTGCTTATATATACTATTATATCATCTGCAAATAGCAATATTTCTTCCTTTCCAATTTGTATCCCCTTGATCTCCATTAATTGTCTATTGCTCTAGCTAGGACTTCAAGTGCTATATTGAGTAGATAGATAGAGAGTAGGCAGGCTTGTCCCTGATTTTAATAGAATTGCTTTAAGTTTGTGTTTAGGTATGCACCTTGTATTCCTGATCTCTCTAAGACTTTAACATGAAGGGATGTTCGATTTTGTCAAAGGCTTTTTCAGCATCTAATGATATGATCATGCAATTTTTTTCTTTCTATTTGTTAATATGGTGCATTATGTTGATGGAGTTTCATATACTGAATCATCCTTGCATCCATGGGATGAAGCCTATTTGATCGTGCTAGATGATGTTTTTGATGTGTTCTGGATTCGGTTTGCAAGTATTTTATTGACTATTTTTGCACCAATGTTCATAAGAGAAATTGGTCTGAAATTCTCTTTGTTGCGTCTTTGTGTAGTTTGGGTATCAGGGTGATTATGCATACAAAGAATCAGTTTGGCAGTGTTCCTTCTGTTTCTATTTTGTGGAATAGTTTGAGGAATATTAGTTTTAGCTTTTCTTTGGTAGAATTCTGCACTAAAACCATCTGTCCCTAGGCTTTTTTATTTGTTGTTGTTGTTGTTGTTGTTGGGGTTTTTGTTTGTTTGGTTTGGTTTGGGTTTTTTGGGGGGGGGGTATTTTAATGACTGCTTCAATTTCCTTAGGGGCTATATGGCTGTTTAAATAGTTTACCTGATCTTGACTTAACTTTGGGAATTGGTTGCTGTCTAGAAAATTATCCATTTAATTAAGATTTTCCAATTTTGTGGAGTACAGGCTTTGGAAGTAAGGCATATTAATTGTTTGACTTTCCCCATTGTTTGTAGCTATGTCTTCTTTTTTCATTTCTGATTTTACTTATTTGTATACTGTCTCTCTGTCTTTTGGTTAGTTCGGCTAAGGGTTAGTCTATCTTGTTGATTTTCTCAAAAAACTAGCTCTTGGTTTCATTGATTCTTTGGGTTGTTTTCTTTGTTTCTAACCTTGATGCTTTCCTGCCTTCTACTCCTCTTTGGTGTATTTCCTTCTTTTTTTCTAGAGCTTTCAGCTGTACTTTAAATTGCTGGTAGGAGAACTTTCTAACTTCCCTCTTAGCAGTGCTTTCATTGTGTCCTATAAATTTAGGTATGTTGTTCATTCTTCATTGAATTCTAGAAATTTCTTTCTTTCTTTCTTTCTTTCTTTCTTTCTTTCTTTCTTTCTTTCTTTCTTTCTTTCTTTCTTTCTTTCTTTCTTTCTTTCTTTCTTCCCTGAACCAGAGATCATTGAATAGAGAGTTGCTCAGTTCCCATGAGTGTGTCGGCTTTCTGGTGTTTCTGCAGTTGTTGAAGTCCATCTTTAATCCATGGTGGTCTGATAAGATACAAGGCATTATTTCAATGTCCTTGTATCTGTTGAGACTCACACTGTGACTGTATGGTCAATTTTGGAGAAGGATCCATGTGGTGCTGAGAAGAAGGTATATTCTTTGGTGTTTGGGTGAAATATTCTTTTAGCTGTCTATTAGTTTCATTATTGCTTTGTTTAGTGTTTGTCTGGATGTCCTGTTGATTGGTGAGAGTGGGGTGTTGAAGTCTCCCACTATTAACATGTGGGGTTTGATGTGCAATTTAAGCTTTAGCAATGTTTACAAATGGGAGTACCCCTGTTTGGGGGGCATAGATGTTCAGAAGTAAAGTATCATCTTGGTAGATTTTTTTTGATGAGTATCCCTGTCTCTTTTGATTAATTTAGGTTGAAGGTCTATTTTATTAGATATTAGAATGGTTATTCTAGCTTGCTTTCTGGGTCCGTTTGCTTAGAAAACTTTTTTCCAGTCCTTTACTCTGAGGTGATGTCTACCTTTGTTGCTGAGGTGTGTTTCTTGTATGCTGCAGAATGATGGATCCTGTTTTCACATCCATTCTGTTAGCCTGTGCCTTTTTATTGGGGAACTGAGTCCATCAAGGTTGAGAGATATTAATGACCAGTGATTGTTACTTCCTGTTATTTTAATGTTGATTGTGGTGTGTGTGTGTGTGTGTGTGTGTGTGTGTGTGTGTGTGTGTGTGTACACTCACTTCCCTTGTTTTTGCTGGTATGGAATTGCTTATTTCCTGTGTTTTCTTGGATATAGTTATCCTCTGTGGGTTGGAATTTTCCTTGTAATATTTTGTGTAGGGCTGGATTTGTGGATAGATATTGTTTAAATTTGGATTTGTCTTGAAATATCTTATTTTCTCCATCTATGGTGATTGAGAGTTTTGCTGTGTATAGTAGTCTAGGTTGGCATCTGTTGGTTTTTTAGAGGTTGCAAGATATCTGCTTTAGCCCTTCTAGCTTTTACAGTCTCTGTTGAAAAGTCAGGTGTAATTCTGACTGGTCTGCCTTTGTATGTTATCTGACCTTCTTTCTCTTACTGCTTTCAATATTCTTTCTTAGTTCTGTAGATTTTGTGGTTTGATTAATAAGTGGTGGGAGGATTTTCTTTTCTGGTCCAGGATAATTGGTGTTCTATAAGCTTCTCATACATATATAGGCATCTCCTTCTTTAGTTTGTGAAAGTTTTCTTTTATTATATTGTCAAAACTATTTTCTGGTCTTTGTCTCTGTACCTATATCCACCCTTTCATGAGTATTTTGTTCCTTATTCTAAGGAGGAATGAAGTATCCACACGATGGTCTTCCTTCTTGGTTTTCTTGTGTTTTGCAAAATAGTCCTATTATTCTTAGGTTAGGTCTTTTCATGGTATCCCAGATTTCCTGGATGTTTTGTGTCAGGAACTTTTTAGGTTTAACATTTCCTTTGACTGATGATATATCAGTTTCTTTTATTGTATCATCTACACCTGAGATTCTGTCTTTCATCTCTTATATTCTGTTGGTGATGCTTGCATCTGTTGTTCCCCTTTTCTTTACTAGGTTTCCCATCTCTAGGATTCCCTTGGCTTGTGTTTTCTTTATTGCTACTAATTCTGTTTTCAGGTCATGGGCAGTTTTATTTATTTTCTTCACCTGTTTAATAGTATTTTTTTCTGTATTTCTTTAACAGATTCATTCATTTCCTCTTTAAAGGCCTCTATTATCTTTATAAGATTGGATTTAAGGTCATTTTCTTGTGCTTCAGTTGTGTTAGGATATCCAGGGTTTGCTGTAGTAGGGTAGCTGTGCTCTAAGTGTGTCATATTGCCCTGACTTCTGTTGATTGTGTTTTTTGAAGGGCTTTTCATCATGGATGGCTTTAGTCCCTGGATGTTCTTGTTGGGAGAGGGCCTAACCTCGATAATCTTGGTGTGGCTGGCCTATTTTGGGTATCCTTGAGCTGTATGGTTTAGGATCAGCAGATCTGATGAAAAGGGGCTGAGAGTTGGCAGGATAATGGAGGTCTGCCAGGGATAGCAGGTGGCTCAGGGCAGCTGAGGGTGGCCCCAGAGGACCAGGGACTGGGCAACGCTACACTTCTTAATCCTTCCCAAACAGTTCCTCCAACTGGAGTCAAGTATTCAAAGATGAGTCTATCAGGGCCATTCTCATTCGAACCCTCACAGTTAGAGTCTGGATAACTTTGCATCAATTTCCTCACACTCAAAGATCCATCAAAAGGAAATTTGTTTCTCTCCCTGGGAAACATAAGGAGTGAAAGTTCCTCCTTGGTTGTGACACCTTCCTGTGCTTCCCGAGAAAAGCAAAGTAGCACTAACTTTCTTCCTTCCTACTTTTTAGATGTGACCCGGACTTTCGTCTGCTGGGACATATATCAAGCTCACTCATGGCTCCATTAAAGACCTTCTCCTAGGCTTGAGAGGAAAGAAGTGTTCCAACTTGCCATGTAATACGTTCTCTGATTCTATTCAGTCTTTCCATTATCTCAGTGGCTAGGGGATATGAGGACCCCAAAATGATTGTGAGCACACCATTTACATGTCCTGCATGGCAGACTCAGTCTCTCCTTTCTATCAGAACTTAGTCTTGAGGCACTGGCCAAAAGTGACACCAAAGAGAGCTTGTGTTCTCATCCTGTTACACTAATCTAATGGGCATATTAGAGATCTGAACACAGATATATCTGATCCCCATGTCCATACTCTTTCTACATTCCCAGACCACCGTTACCTGTGTCAGCTTAGAGTATCACTCAAATGCATTTACCAATCTGTTAATGGTTTGTGTATGAGCCTGGAAAAGATGTCTTTTTAAGCTGTGTTTCTGACACACTCTTCTCTTCCCCTGCATTTTTTTCACTTTATGAAGAAAGAAAAAGCCAAAAGAAACTGTAGGTTTCCATTTCCTAATTAAGGTAAAGAAAAATCAGTTAGCTTCAATTCTTAATAAATATCAAAGTTTTAACTATTGTCAGTTATTTTTTCCCCTTAAAAAATGGAGAAGTAGAATGGAGTGTTACTTTATGCATAGATAACAATATTGATGTTGATGATGATGATGACAATGATGATGATTGATAGGTAGATAGATTATATATGTAGTGATAGAAATATATAGAGATACAGATATAGATATGTAGATATATATAGATATATCAATGCTAATATCTCCCTTTTTTTTTTCAAAAAAGTCATTTGCAAGCTTTTGTTACTATGATTTGACTTTGTAGAAGCCTGGCATTTCCAAATTTGCACTTTCATGTGGGCATCTGTCAGTCAATATATAGACTTCTCTGCACCCTGTAGATGACACTGTAGTAGACCTTGCCAGTCACCTAACACCCATCACCCTAAGCTCTGACCTCATGCTTAGGAGCCCCTTAGAACAAGACTTCCCATAACTCAATGACTGACCTCACTTAATCTAACCACCTCTTTCCACTATTGTTCCATGATAAAAGTACACATTGAGTGCTATGGAAAATGCAGTACCCCTTCCTCCTTTAATACAAAAGAAACAGACTTCCTCAGAAGCACTTACCCAGGTATGAGGAGGACTCCAAAGGATCTCTCCATCTAGAAGCAGGTTTTAAGATGATGACCTTGCAGATCTCACTCTCAGGCAGATGCAATGGGCGATGATTGTACTCTTGACCTTGAACCCAAAGCCTTTGACTACATTCACTGTTCAAACCAACAACTGCCCCTGCATCAAGGGCACCAGAAGTGTTTGTTTGTCTGTTTGTCTGTCTGTCTGTTTGTTAGTTTGTTTTTCTCTAAATAAATGCTATTGCTAGAATGGCAATAAAGAATGTTAAAGAGCAGGATGAAGATGTCATCATCCCTTGGGGGAATAAAGTTAGATGTTTGGCCACATATTTCTCTATCTACCTTAAAATTATTTAAATGTGTGTATCTAAAAGTAAATTCTACCACAGATAAGTGTTATTTAAATATCTTATTTTTGCAAATTTCATATATGAGCATTGTTTTTAACATCATTTCCAGCCCTTCATCTCCTCCCATGTTTCTGCCACCATTCCCTCTCATGTTCATCCCTTCTGTAATTATTATTCACACACACACACACACACACACACACACACACACACACACTGTGTCCATTTGGTGTTGCTCTTCTGTGCATTTTTAGGACTGCTTGGGATGGGATAATCTATCAAGTGACTTGTCCCTGGACAACATTTATTCTCCCTCCATTGCCATATTAACTGGTGTGGTCAGTATGCAGGTCTTATTTAGGCAACCATATTGTTGAGATTCCTTGGTGCAGCCTCCCAGTCATGTTGAGAAGGCACTGTCTCACAGCAGGTGTCCTGGTTTTCTGACTTTTACAATCTTTCCACTCCCTCTTCCATGATATTCCCTGAGTCTTGGGTATAAGACAGTATTGTAGATGTCTCAGTTGAGCCTAGCACTCCATGGTCAATTATTCTCTGCATTTTCACAGGTTATTGGTTTCTGTGGTGACCCCCATCTGCTTAAAAAAAAAAAAAACAGCTTCTTTGATGAGATGAAAAAGCTTTGCTTATCTGTAAGCATAATGGTAATTATTTAGAATATAGTTATAAATGATATTAGTATGGGAAAACGGCAGTAGTAGGTTCTATTCCAGGGTCTATGGCCTTTCCATCCACGAGTATTTGGCTAGTTTTACAGAATAAGCCATGAATTCACTCCTATTGATCAGGCCTTAAGTCCTATTAGATAGCTGTTGATTATACTTAAGGTACTAGTGCCAGTACTGCACCAGGGATATCTTACTGGGCCAGTCAGTGCTATGCTTCCCAAGCCTTATGGCTAGGTGGGACTACTGGTTACTATTCTCCCATGGCACTTTGCATAGCATCTTCTGATGCCATGGAAGCTAATCCTCAGGGAAGATCGGGGATGAGGCTTCTAGGTCAGATCTTGCTCATATGCTCCACGTACTACATCTGAAGTGTGTGGTGTCTTCAACAGCAGGATCTTACCTTCAAGTCCCAGAGGCACTCAAGGGCCCCAACAATAGCTTGTATGGTTTGGGGGATCTCTTGGATTCCCCTAATAAACAACTTTAAGGGAAGTTTCTGACATGTGGCACTGAGGGTTTTGTTCCATAGTCTGTGGCTGTCGGGAGGAACATTATGTCCCCATGAATCACAGATATTTTTTTAATAATACCACATTGTAGACATTTCTTTCCATCTTAGATATGGTACTACTTATGCTATAAATTTGGCTCTGCATGACATATATTAAAATGAAAAACACAGAAGTGTCTTTTTGCGTGACTTACCAGTCCCAAGGTGGGTGATTCAAGGATCTTCTGGGATGATGCTCCATGAAATCTGCCCATCTCCTCCCATCATAGTTCATGAAGCAGGACATAGCCACATCCTAGAGCGGAAAACGGCAGAATGAGGTCCTTCTCTCTGCTGTGTCCAGTGGAAAACCACAGAAAGGAGTGGCCCTTATAGGGTGACATGGGTAAATTCCAAGCTAGTAGGCTTAGCCCTGGACATAGTTCTTGGTGTGATCTGTTTGCTCCGTGTCATTTCGTTTTAATAACTGCCCACCTTTCTAACGTGCCAGCCATCTCACAGTTTACTCCAGCATTTTCCTGTATCTGCGATGTGGGTTATTTCCAGCCCTTGGTTGGTTTCTATTTGCCACAGCAAGCAAGAATATTGAATTTGAATGGTTTTTTTTTTCCAAACAACCCCACTGTGCTTTAACTCTCCCTGACTGACAGGTAGAGAGGTGACTATTAAGTCTTTCTCCATCTATATTAAAGAATCATGAAGCTGACTGAAGAAATACACATGCAAGACCGCAGTGCCCCCTCCTATCCTGCATCTTCTGGTTGCTTGCTCCTTTCTCTGTGGAAGTAGTTGCTGGTGCTCACAGAAATGGAGCCAGGCATATGTGCTTAACCAAGAGGAGGCTGCCTTGGGAAACTGCGGTGACTCTGCAGATTTTCTTCCGACAACAGGTTGTGAGCTCCACTCTGGCAGGTATACCCTTTAGTTTAATGGCTCCTTCAAAGCTGAGAGTTTGTCACTATGGGATTCCTGACAAGAAAATGGCTTCGTGTTAAAAGGAGGATTCTCCGTAACCTGAATTGCCTGATCATAATGTAGTCTTGGGGAAATATCATAGAGATGGACAGAAAAAAGTGGGAGAAAGGGAGGGGAAAGGGTACATTTCATAAAGTGACTCAGCGTCACATGATATGAATCCCAACACCTGCTACTGGAGTGTGCTAGCAACTGATGGGCCCAATGTGACTCTCGGACACAGAAGCTAGCATCCAGTTCTGTGGGGCAGACATTTCCTTCTCTGGACTTTTATGCAAGACTACCAACCTGTGTGTCTTCAGTTTGATCACTTTAAACAGAATAATGATCCCTACCTCAGATAGCCAGCATAAAAGACCATTGCTGTGGTGGAATTTAGGAGGCCAGTGGAACTATGACTAAAGTCCAATACAAAATGTCTAATTGGAAATATTGGACTGAGATCAAAGCTTTATCGCCTCCAACGCTGTTGTTTGTAAAAGTGGCCCAGCAGCAGCAAAACCTGAGATGTTATCCTGGCACTCAAATCTCGTTCTGCAAGAAGAACCGAGATCCTTGAAGTATAGAAGTTTCTACTCTTTCTGGGAAAGAAATTTCAGGTCAAGTAAGTATTCTTTTAACAGATAGAGGGCCAAGACACACCTCCCCCATGCCCCAAGCTCCTGGAAACTGGACCACCAACCAAAGAGTACACATGGAAGAGCCGATCAGACTTTCCTCCCCTGTATTGGCCAGACACTAAGCATCCTCCTCTGGTCTATGACCTCAGGCAAATCATCTTCTCTGGCTGAAGGCAACTCCTAGGGAAACTCTCAGCTGGAAACCTGCCCAGGGGCAACTCCTTCATCCTGAGCCAGGGGTATGGGCTGCTGTGGCACTCACTGAAGTCTCCTCTGCCCTCCTCAGTGTATCTGCTTCATTAGAGTGAGTCACCTCACTTAGAAATAACACCTTCAGGAACCCGAGAGTTTCCTTTTCTGAAGAAATCTGCCAGAGGCTGGTTAGTGGGGCACATTTCAGCCCCAGCACTACAGCAAGGGTGCACAGCCCAGCTGCCCTGCTTCACCCAGGATGTGAGATTCTCGGTGGTTAAACCAGGATAACTCAGGGCAAGCTAAAACAGCCAGTTATCTTAACAGCATCTGGTAGGCACCATCGTCTCTGCAACTACTTCTTCTCGGTGCCTCAGTTTGCAACTCTGCTGAAGGAAATTGCTCCGCTCTTGACAGAGCTAATTTCTCACAGATCCTGCAGTGCTTAGGCCATCGTGTGGTGCCTGGCTTTTTCCCTCAGAATCATCAGAGCAGAGTCACTTGATGTGATATGCTGGGCTGCTCTCTCCTGTCTCATCACTTCATCTCCTGATTATCATGGTCAATTGATTACGCCAAACTGATGGCACGCACTTTCTTGCTGTCTTCTTGGTATACCGACTCCAAAGAGACTCACTGCTACCACAGCTTGAAGTTTGATGGGTCACAGTGTTTCCTGGTGGAAGTATCTTGAACTTGGAGATCTAGAGCTGTGGAGAAGGAAGTAAAAACTGTCTAAAGGGGCCATTAGTAAGTCAACCCATTCCTACCCGTGCCCTCTCCTTCCAGGATTCACATAGCCTTCCTGAACTACCTGGTTTTGTGTGTCAACTTGACACAAGCTGGAGTTATCACAGAGAAAAGAGCCTCCCTTGAGGAAATGCCTCCATGAGATCCAGCTGTAAGGCATTTTCTCAAATACTGTTCTCAACCCGTTGTGGGTGGTGCCATCCCTGGGATGGTTGTACAGGTTCCATAGGAAAGCAAGCGGAGCAAGCCAGGGGAAGCAAACCAGTAAAGACCATCCCTCTATGGCCTCTGCATCAGCTCCTGCTCCCTGACCTGCTTGAGTTCCAGTCCTGACTTCCTTTGGTGATGAACAGCAGATAGAAGTGTAAGCGGAATAAACACTTTCCTCCCCAGTTTGCTTCTTGGTCATGATGTTTGTGCANGAATAGAAACCCTGACTAAGACACTCCCTATGGGAACCATGTGCCACCTGACTAAGCCTAGGACATATGCTCTGTTCTGGAGGACGGTGCCTTTCTTTTCAAAGTATCAGCTCTAAGATGGCACCTCAGCTGTGCTCTCAAGAGACGCTTTCCTTTCTCTATCAGATCAGAAGCTTCTGTAGGACTAGCAAGCCCCATAGTTGTGTGAGCTCTGTCACACTCCCGCAGCAAATGGAATGCTCGCTCCAATGAAATGTCCCATTAAGTCCCATGTCAGTGGACAAAGCACTGGGTAAGTGGGGGCTGGAGAGATAGCTCAGTGGTTAAAGAGCACTGGCTAATCTTCCAGAGGACATGGGTTTGATTCCAAACATCTACATGGCAGCTCACAACTATCCGTAACTCTAGTCCCAAGGGGATCTGATACCCTCTTCTAACCTCCCATGCACACCAAACATTTATGTGATGCACAGACATACACACAAGCAAAAAAACACATAAACATAAACATAAGTTTTAAAAGACTCGGCAAGCTCTTGAAAGATGGGACTGACAGACTCCACCGGAAGGATATGCCTGTGAAATGTGTTGACTCCACATAAAATGAATTGCTTCCACAGACCCCAGAATGGAAGTGGCCCAGTGTACTCACCTTGCCACCGAGGGGTAGGTAAAGCCTATATTTAAATTAATTGTTGGTCTCTATCGCCGTCAAATTGACCACTTGGTGATGGCAGCAACTCCACCAGTCACAGTAAATGGCTTCATGAGTAGCCTCTATCTCAGTCACCATGGCAACTTAATGTTTTGTGCCAGAGTTGATGTGATTGATGACACCAGACCAATTCATTCTATCTTCTTATCAACATGTGGCTGCCACAGCTGGAAGTGTATGAATGGAACACTAGGTCCATTGAGGCAGAGGGAAGGGATTTAGAATAAAAGAGAGTTAACTGATATGAGACTATTCTTTCAGAAAGTAGAACCTGAACCGGAGGAGGGGAGAATGACTAAACTTTCATTTTGAAGATGTAGAGAAAGTGATGGTCCACACCGGGCCAGGTGTCTTTACTTTGTGTGTACTGTGTGGCATTCACCAAGTAACTGTGGACCATCTGCAGCAGACATATGAATTCCTCTTGTTTGCTGGTGGTGGTATAGGAGAGCCCTATCTTCTTGGGAGGGTGAGGGAAGGATGGACATATACCATGTGTGTACAGGTATCTTCAGAGACCAGAAGAGGACATCAGACCTCTTGGAGCTGGAGTTACAGCTCTGAGCTGCCCAGTGTGGCTGTTGGGAGTGAAACTTGATCCTCTGGAAAAGCAGCAAGCGCTCATAACCACCTAGCCATCTCTACTGCCCACCAAATCTGTTTCTTAGCCAATTCTTCCATCTTTCTGGTCTTCCTGGAAGGCAGCAGATAGAATGCATTCCAGGATCCCAGTGGCTGCCAGCTGGAACTAGCAACTAATAATTATTTGAGACTTAACCCAAGGTCATTTCCACTGAGAAGTCAGTACTACTTCCAGGGTTGAAAGGAGGAGGGGGGAGGGAAGAGGAGGAAGAGGAGGAGGAGGAGGAGGAGGAAGAAGAAGAGGAGGAGGAGGTGGTGGTAGAGGACAAAAAGAACCAAAACAAATTGAAAATGTTTGTGTGTGTTAGTACAGTGGATGGAAAATATTCATTCCCCTTACTTATGCTCCCAAAATGGGAAGAGTCGGGCAAAGATTCAGGAATGAGAAGCAACTTCTTCCCAAGTGTGTTTTCAGAAACCAGGGCTTCTGAGATGCAATGCAGGAGTATTCAAACTTCTTCAATGAGTGTCCTTCGTTTTCTTTTTTAAAGCATTTATGCCCCTGCTCCTAGAAAGAGATGACCTCCCTGGGCTCACAGCCTCTCCCAGTAGCGTTTACCCTCCACAAAGGAGAAGGCAGTGAGGCCCACTCTGGTCTCAAAGGTTATTTTGTTTGTTTCATTTACTTTTTTCAGACTACTTTCATTTTTCAGACTGGCTTTCTTTTCGTTTTATGTTGAGACCCATTTTTAAACGTCAAAGTTCTGAGTTATCTTGTCACCAAACATCACCAGAGCTGACCTGGAGCTGTCGGCAGTGAAGAAATTGACCCTGTGTTCCTTGCACTCTTTAGCACCTCCTGCCTGCCAGATCCACAGAGCAGACTCATCAGTCGGACAGAGATTCTCTGTCCCTCTAAGTGGCTTTTTGTGAGGTCGGTGGAAGAGAGAGAAGGAAGTGTCCTCTTTGAAGGCCCTAGATTCTGATGTCAGCACTGTGACCACCTCTAACTAGCTCTGTGTTCTTGCTTAAGCCCCATCCCCTCTCTGTTTCTGAGTCCCTCCCTCAGGTGAAATGAAGATGAAGTGATGTAATACATCTGACTCAGTTGTTATCAGCACTTAGAACTGAGACTTCGAAGCCCACTCTTTCCTCCTTCCCTCTGCCCACATCTGAGAAAGTCAGTAAGAAAGTCCTGCTTCTCACCCCTGTGGCATTTTAAGTCACACAAACCCTCTAGTGTGCAGACACGTTCATGAGATGTCATAGTGTACCCACCAAACATCTCTAGCTTCCTGCTCACAGTTTTAAGTCATCTTTGATCTCCTCAGATCTACTATGTTTTCTCCAGAAAGTGCCATGAACAGAGCTCTGCATTTCCTACTAAGGTGTCTGTGCCTGTGCCTGTGCCTGTGCCTGTGCCTGTGCCTGTGCCTGTGCCTGTGCCTGTGCCTGTGCCTGTGCCTGTGCCTGTGCCTGTGC
>NC_034599.1:88772080-88778819 GCF_900095145.1 Mus pahari
GCCTGTGCCTGTGCCTGTGCCTGTGCCTGTGCCTGTGCCTGTGCCTGTGCCTGTGCCTGTGCCTGTGCCTGTGCCTGTGCCTGTGCCTGTGCCTGTGCGTGTGCGTGTGCGTGTGTATGTGTGTGTGCATGTGTATGTGTGTCACTGTGTGTGAGAGAGAGAAAGAGAGATAATCCACCTCAAATTCTGAAACAATTTTGAGGCAATGGATTTCCAGTCACAGCGGATGACCTCCGGCATCTGTGTCCCAGGGCTGTGCCACATAGGAGTAGAGTTTAAGCAGTATGACATGGAAACCTACATTTTCTAGAGGCCATAGTTGGAAAGTCAAAAGCAGCCAGGTGTAGTGGTGCACACTTTTAATCCCCACACCCAGGAGGCAGAAGCAGGAGGATCTCTGTGAGTTTGAGGCCAACCTGGTCTACAGAGCAAGTTCCAGGTGAGTAAAGTGAGACCCTGCCTTACAAAATGACAAAAGAATGTTTAAAAAGCAATAGAAGATGAATTCTAACAATACAGTTTGTTTAACCCAATATGTTCTAGAAGTTCTCATTTCTACACTCAGCCACCTTTAAATAACAATTGTGTGTCTTTGTTTTCCAAGCCAAATATCCAGAACTTGGGGAGTATTTACAGCCAAACCCATCACACCCTGAACCAACCTCACTTCAAGTGTTCAAAACACACATGTGCCAGACACGGTCTACCAGACAAGGATTATACCAGAAGCTCCCAAGGAAAGGATCAGGTTCTAAAACCAGTGTTGTCTATGAGACATTCATGGTAGTCAAAAATAGAGGTGACATCCATTAGTAACTAAATTCTTACTCAGTAAGAATCTAAAAAGTAGCCAGGCATGGTGGCAAATGCCTTATACCAGCATTCAGGATGGAGAGGTAGGCAGATCTCTGTGAGGTGGAGGCCAGGCCAGCCTAATCTATGAAGTGAGGTTTCAAGACAGCCAAGGCTACACAGAGAAACACTATGGAAGTTAGCAGGGACAGGGGGTGGTGAAGGATAAGAACCAAACAGCAATACTACAGATTCCAGATTCCAGGCTTAGTGTGAGCACTGTGGACCTTGGAACCCTTTTAAATATATACACAGTAGTTTCCCTGAAAAGCCTGGACCCCAAGAAAACTATAAGGTCAAAAATCAATGTCTTTGGTGTTTGCATCCACGCATCCACTCTTTTCCTCCTCTCCCACCCTCCCTGCTTAAGCTCAGACATTACTTTATTTAATTACCTCTAGATGGTGGAGCAGTGTGTGGACTGACCGTCTATGCCCTGCCCCATTCATAAGCTGAAATAAAAGCCCCAGGTGGTGGCATTAGGACAGGCCCTCCAGGAGATGAGGAAGCCAAGAACAGCAGAGCTTGGAGTGAAATCCTTGTCCCTCTCAAAAAAACACCAAAGAGCTCTTGCTTCTACCACATGACAAGGCAAGAAATCAGCAGGTGGCATCTCAGAAGAGGTCCACAGCAGAACCCACCTACACCAGTACCCTGATGTCACACATCCTGTCTCCAGAATATGTTTCTGTGGCTTGTATCCACAGGGTGTATGGCATTTGATTGTAGCAGCAGTAAGAAGTCTAGACAGGAAGTGTGTGTTGATAGTACTCACTGTATCACGGGAATCCTAGATCTCCTAAAACGGACATCTAAAATGAGGCATTTACTGATCACTGTGATGCAGTGTGTTCTCCTAACCCTCAATAGCCCTCTGATGAATCATCATTTTATTGCCAGTGACAGACACCAACAACAAACCAGATTCAGAGAAGGTAAGCAAACTGCTCTAGGTCAAGCAATATATAAATGGCATAGTCAACATTTTAAGCCCACATCTGCCTGATTCTGAGTCCCAATTTTGATAATCCAAAGGAGATAAAGAATTGGATTATAGCTAACATTCCCAAAAGGGAACTACCTACCTATTCCTCATCTTAGAAAAACCAAAGAGCCCAGTTCAAATCTTAATTCTGCAGCTTGAAAAACTCTGAGTTGCTCTGACATATTTGTTCAGATGTAAAATAAGGACGAAAATGTTTTAATCACGAATGGATAAGGTAAGATTATTCACTTTAAAAAGTACCTGCTGCTCCCATACATTGTGCTGGTCTCCATTTCTGACACTGGGGGATAGCTATAAGTTAGATGAACATCCAGCTCTCAGGAATACTGACAGTAAACAAGGAAAAGGAACAAGGCCATCCCCAGGGATTAGTCAATGTCAAAAACTAGCGAAGACCCGGTATGGTAGAGCACATGTTTAATCCCAGCACTCAGAAGGCAGAGACAGAGGATTTCTGTAAGTCTGAGGCCCTCAAGGGCTACATAGTGAGGCCCTGTATCAAAAACCAATAAGTAAGAACAATAATTAAAGGAGACAGGGTGAGCAAACTGCTCGGCCCTAGGCTTAGCACAAAGAGGGGGTTGCTGTGAGACATAACATGGGCTTTGCTGCTAACAAATGTCATTGGGTAGAAGCCAATATCCATTTCTTAATTCTCCTTGGAGCTTGGGAATCTACATCAAGGCACTGGAAGATTTTGTTCTGGTGAGAGTCCTCTTGCTGGCTGGAAGGCGGCCATCTCTGTTTTCCCTCTCCAAAGAGGGTTCTGAGAGCTTCTTCTGTAAGGATGCTAATTCAGCTCACAAAGGCTCCACCCTTACAGCCTAATCACCTCCCCAAACCTCCGACTCCTTCTGCATCACACGGAAGTTAGGATTTCAACAGATGAAACTGGTGAACTCGAACATTCAGACTAAAGCCTTCTGCCCCTGACCCCCCCCCCAAAAAAAAAAAAAATCCACGTCTTTCTTCACTGTAAAGGACGTTCATCCCACCTCAACAGTTCCAAGAGCCTTAATTTAGTCCAGCATCGACTCTAAACTCTGAAGGCCAAAGTCTCTCGTCTAAATGGCATCTAAATTAGATGTGGGTGAGACGCAAGGTGTGATTCATGCAGAAGCAAAGCTCTCTCCAGCTGTGAGCCTGTAATATACTTCCTGAACTCAATAACGGGATAAGCAGAGGTTCGACATTTTCATTCCAAAAGGGGAAATTCCACAGAGAAAAGGGTATCACCCCCATATAAGTCCAAAACCTAGCAGAGGTGACAGCAGTAGGCCTCGGGGCTCCATAATCTTGCTTGGTTCCATGGCTCGCCCTCTAGGCCTATCAGACGATGGCCTTGTCTGTAACTGTCCTGTCATGAGGAAGGAGGCCCATGACCCTGGATACCCAGGGCTGTTATTTTTTTTTTTTTTTTAATTAAAGTTAGCAGTATTCAAAACATCATTGGGAAGGCAGGTAATCAAAAAGACTCTAATAAGGTCGCCTGGGGATCTCTGGGTTGTTAAAATAAATAAATAAATAAATAAATAATAAATAAATAAATAAATAAATAAAAGGACAGAGTGCCCACCCTCACTCTCCCATCTTTAGAAGGAGGTGGCAGAGGCTCTGCGGTGCAGAGAACACTGAAACACCACACACACTGAACGAGATGGTGAGTGGCCCTGTGGCTGTCATGGGATGAGCAGAGCCAAGGAGGGAGCAAGTCACCACGGTCCTGAGCAGGACTTGCTATGGGACCAAAGTAACCTTTCCAGTGGCGGCTGTAGTTCTAGACATTCCAGATACCTAGAAGGTGGGAGCGATGACAAAAATAACTGTGTGAAATTTGTAGGCAAGCGTGAGCAGGTCTGTGAAGCATCTTTAAACGCTCAGGGAAGTCAATGTCTGAGATATCCTGACTCAGTTCCACTTGGCAGAGGAAGTTCTCCTGCCGGGAACCCTGCATCCAGGGCCCATGTTGACAGCTGCTGCATCATCTGGAACCCTTTTCTCTTATTGAAGGGTGGGTTACTCTTCCCGACTTCATTTTTTCCTTGACACAGCTTACCAATAACTGCTGCTTAAGGGCAATCCTGATGCCCCCGGTGCTGCCTGCTGAGCAATTCAGGTGAGCAGTTTCTTGACCTGAGTATTTAGTAACACATCTGGTGCTTTGTGCTACCTTGGATTGAACAATAGCTCCCTCCTCCTTGTCAGTTCTTCCCCCCCACCCTCACCCCCAACCCTGGAATTCTTCCTGACTGGCTTGATGGACAGCTTTAGACCTGGCTGAGATCTTTATGCAATTGTTGTCAAGCCCATAGAAGCAAACACATTCTAACTCCCCAGGCCTCTCTTCTGAGAGTTTGGGAACTGCAAAGGTACAGCAGTTTCATCATGTGTGACAGGCCATGACCACCCAAAGCCCTGTGAGACTTACCTCCAAAGCTGTGTCTATAGCCCTTGTCTGGGTTTGTGATCTGAACTATTCTTTGGAACTCAAGACAGTGGTTTTTATACAAATGGAGTTGCCCATGCCAAGTGCTACAAGACACACAAGTCTCTTTGCATCCTTATAAAGAAAACCTGCTTAGTCATAAGAGGTGAACAACCACTGTAGCCAGAGTTGACATTTGATGATGGTTATAATGGAGGAAATAACCCATAATTTAATTCTGCTGACCTTTGTCCCTATGCTCTGGGACATTGGTGAATAGTTACGAAGCCTTGGCCAGTAGCAGTAAGACAGGAATTAGAAATCATCTGTGCTCAGTATCCTCAAGGAAACAGCTTCTCCATCCTTAGCCTTAGTGTGAGGTGTCTCACCTGTGGTCTCTCTGATGGGTCTGGGGTGGGCACCCAGGCGTAAGCGTCGTGTGCAAAGAGTAACATCCCAAAGTAGCACTAAGTTCCACTTTGAGCTGGCAGACATATTGACAATAAACTTCCTCCAAATCAGACACAGCAAACTTCCCCACGCATCCTGTCCTGCCTATAAAACTGAAGCCTAGATAAAGTGAATCAGGTGACTAGCATGCCTTAGAGACAACATTTACCCTAGGGAGTTAAGAAAGAGTCCAGCCTATTCTCTAAGGTGTAAACACTCACATCACAGAGACTCCGGGTTCTCTTACTGTTCTTATTTGTAGTGCTTAGAAATTGTTCTTTAACTCATTAGCATAAAACAACAACAAAGATTTAACAATGTTCACAGTTTCTAAAGAGCCTGAGAGGGGTGACTGGTATCTGTCCTATGACATCTAAAGCTTTAGATGGAAAGATGAAAACTGTTGGGAAACCAAATTAGTTATCAGAAGACCTCTTGGCACACTCCTGGTGCTTGGGCAGAAAACACTCGAGAGCTGAGCTGATGGGTGACTCCATGGGACATGGGCCTCCTACACAATGCACTGAGTTGCAAGAAATCAGATTCCTCACCTGACTCAAATGTGAGTATTGCTGTGAACCATGAGGCAGTTGGAGTGACATGGGGAAGTCCAAGTGCCTGGAAAGTCACTTAGCATAGCTTCCCACCATTCTTTCTCTTCCTTGCAGCCATCCTCAGATTCCCAAGATTCAAAGTACAGTGACTACTCCCCAATAGGAAAAAAAGAAAGAAAGAAAGAAAGAAAGAAAGAAAGAAAGAAAGAAAGAAAGAAAGAAAGAAAGAAAGAAAGAAAGAAAGAAAGAAATCAAAAAATTTGCAATCAGCTCTTAAAACCACTTTTCTGCTGTTAGCAGGAAAGCAGAATCAGGCAAACAGCGGTGTGTGTGCCTTGGGATCAGAAATAAGCTACAGTTTCAGAAAACAATCACAGAATAATCATGCTTCTAGAAAATGTCTTGCAAACTTGTCCAATAGCCAAATCCCTGCTCAGCAGCGAGGCTGTAACCCGGACCACCCACCCATTGATCTCATCTATAATTCAGCAATCAGGAAGGTTAGTGCTTTTCAAACTATGTGAAGAGAAGTCTCTGCTCTCCAGGAGCTGTAAAGTTTAATGAGAAAAAAAAAAAAGCTTCCCCACGGCTCCTTTTCTATTGGTTGGAAGTTCTACCTGCATGTTTCCCCACTAGCTCTGTCTCTTAAAATGGTAGGAGCCCTTGTAACCTGTTTGCTCCAGTTTACCCATCTGTAAAATGGACATAGCCAGCCCTGGAAGAGAAGGGTCTTAGGATTCTGTTTCTGTATTCACAACAGACTTTATAAGCCTCCGGGACTGTGCTCTTTAAATGCAAAATGTTATGACTATCATTTCATTATTGGAAAACCTAAACATTTGGGAGGACGCTTCTGTTACCCCGTTGCTAGGTTACTGGCAGACCTCCCTGCCTGCTCTGAGATGTTGAGACTTGTTGCTGCTTCACACCAGGACAGCCTTTCCTGGGCTGAGATGAAGGTGACGGAGAAAGTTGGCCTAGAGTCAAATTGCTGTGGCTCTTACCAGGGGAGGGGGTATTTAGCCTCCAGGGACCGTGGCTATGTTTGCTTGCTCTTGGGATCCAACAACTCAGCACCATCTATCAGTACTACCCAACTGCATGACTTAACCCTGACCAAGTTGAGATGCATCTCTGAAGATGCTATAAGCGCTTTATTGTCCACAGAGAGAGGAAGGAGATAAACACAGCTAGCATGCAGTAACACCTGGAACACCTTTCATGTGCTCAAGGCAGGTCAAGGCACCCTTCATACGCGTTTGCCACATTTCTAAGAGAGTGGAGAGAAAGCTTATGCTGCTAAGATTGTATCGTGAAAAAAACTATTTCTTCCAGGGACACATCATTTCCTGTTGGCATTTGTACCATGGATGCCACTGCCGCAGGCTAAAGGACAGTAAGCATCCCAGATAGGACATTTAGACACAGTGACAAGTGAACACACACACACAC
>NC_034599.1:88778939-88785247 GCF_900095145.1 Mus pahari
AGAGAGAGAGAGAGAGAGAGAGAGAGAGAGAGAGAGAGAGAGAGAGAGAGTTCTAGTCCTGCCTCCATGCCAGTAAGGACAGTTTGCTGAACATAGACTTCTGGCAAGGAAAACTGTCCACAACTTCATCCTGGTAAGCTTTTGTCTCTTTAACAATGATTTAAGGCAGGCAGTGTTATCCCAGCTCTCAAAAAGAAAACCAAGGGGTATTTTTCTCCCTGGCCATGTAAGTGTGAAGAATAATTTTAGCAAATTCCAAAATGATCTCATCAATGGGGAGTGATATTCAGTATTCAACAGAAATGCTCTCTACCCATCTGTTTCCTTCTACAGCAGCAGGGGAGAAGTATCAAGGAAACCAACAGGGTTGTTACAGAGAAGGGGGGAGGGGAGCGGGAGGGGACTGGGGGGGGGGGAAGGACGGAGGGAGGGAGAGGATAAATGAACAGCAGCCCCGGAGAGTTCTTCCTGCACTAGGCAGGGGAATAGAGACCAGCATTCCTTCAAAAGTCACCTAGTCTACTCAGGTGTCACCAAAGACTCACTGAGAATCTTCCCTGGGCCAGGCCCATCTTGGGGTCTGGAAGCAGCAGGGAACTTGGGGATACACAACACAGATCCACCAGAGAAGCCAACCATGAGCCCCCCCAAAACAAATAAGACCACCGTGGGAGCCGCCAAAGAAACCCAGGCCACTGTGCGCATAAGGACATGTCATTGAGACAGGCAGGTCACAGAAGACCAGCCTGAGGAGGGTGACGTCGCTCTAAAGACACCCGGAGCCTGTGGATGGTAGCCAGCAACAAGCCAAATAGGAAAGGCTGTCCATGTGCACATAGGGCAGAGTTATATTATCCCAGCTTTCTTTACAGAATGAAAGGCTTTCTGCGGCTGGGAGTAAACCAAATATTTCTCTTACTGTTGAAAGGAGTCTCATCTCACAAGACAAACTCGAGCAGGATCACATCAATTAGATGTAAAGTGAGCTGGAATTAACCAGCTCTGTGGGAAAGGCCTCCTGGTAACCCTGCATCCTGAACTGCTTTCTGGGATGCGGCTCAGCGGCATCCTCTGACACTGCCATCCTACACAGAGAAGGGCAGAAAAATCCACAACAGCCAAATCCGTTCACTCTATCCAAGTCACATCTGCTACCCTGCAATAAACATTCTATATGCAAATCGCCTCGAGTGACTCTCCAGAAATGGACTAGTTTCTTATGATGTATCTTAACAGCAAAAGAAATTGAAAACATTTTTATGGCTTATGTCCATAATCCATTCCTTGCGTGTGTGCTATGGTTTTTACCAATATATTAAACTCTTCTTTTCAGTACTCGCTAAGACATCAGTTAAGTGTGTGTGTGTGTGTGTGTGTGTGCGCGCACACATACACACTCAACAGTGATGGAGAAGGCTTTCATATTCATCCAAATGAGAGCTATTAATGGCTACCACCACAGTGAGATCACACTTCCATTATTAAATTGAATGGTTCCAACAAGAAACACTGTGCAGATTGGAGCGTTTATAATACAGAAATTAAGTCCTATTCTGGAAATGAAGTCTTAGGCGGACATGTGTTCTGCCCCTGAGTTTCTTTGCTTGGCTGTAAAGCTTTGGCTACTTAGGGTCTAAGCTAACAACCCTATCAAAGAGATCAAGTAAAGCCACTGTCCTCCCAGTTTTCTTTTTAAGCCGTGAGATGAAGGTGACTGGGTTTTTGTTGGGTAGGCTGCCGGGGACAGGGATGCTTGGTCATGCTCTCCGGAGCTTCATTTTCTTCCTAATCCTGTGGCTCTTAAGAAGAGCCTGGCAGGGACCTTCAAAGCCCCTGCTTCTTTTGTTCAGATTCCCTGGAGCTTTGCAAAATGGCAACAGGCCCCAGGCCCCCCATCCTTCATCTGAGGCCCCCCCTCCCCTCAGAAGTCCCCTCTCACCCTGCTTTGGAACAGGAACAATGCGAGTGTGGGGTGGTCTTCGATTTGTTTTTATCACAGAGTTGAAAGCTGGAAAAATATATGAAATTGAACTGACTCCAGCGCATATTCGGTTCTGCTATTCCCCTGTGAGTGTCAGCTAAGATCAGTGTGTGGCCATGTCCAGGGATCCATGGATGCCTGTGACCACGGTGCTGTGGGCTGTAACGATACCACTCCTTTCTGAGACCTCTTGTGACACATATATTATACCATCCATAGCAGACTTGAGACTATTGCTACCCAAATAAGTCTAAGCAACCCTACCCCGCCTTCCTCACTTCACTGATGAATATTGAGGCCCAGAGATGTTCACTGCCCGGGTCCCTACAGCCAGCCACAAAGAGCTGAGGCAAGATCCAGACTCCGTCCTTCAGAATTGCTTCAGTCATGTTTGTGAAAATCAGTCAGTTAGCTAGTGAAAAGATGGACCATTAGGAGGTAAAAGGCCCTAGGTGTCAGGTTTGAGAGGAGCACTCAGGGAGATAAGAGATTTATTAGAAGTTATTAACAACATAGACAGACAAATGGACTGTGTATCATGAGCCCTGAAGAGTATTTAGGCTTGTGTGGCACAACAGAAGCCCCTTCTTACCAGGCTCAGAAGATGGAGGATGTCCCATGCCACTTGGTTGATGGGTGCTTATAGTAGTCTCTGCTTATTAACAAGCAGTTGCTGATTCCCCGGGGATGGAGGAAAAGATGCTGGGGACTGTGCTTTTTAGGGAGGAAGGAAAATGTTACCTTGGCTATGGGGGGAGGCATTTAGTCGAAATGTCTTCACCTTTGTGGGGTGTGTTACCTGAAGGCCTGGACAGCTTGGAGTCTGTTAGCCTGGGGCTTGTGGCAAAGTCAGCTGTCATAGCTACAGATGGGTATGACCTGAGCAGCCTCTGGGATGTAACAGCTCCAACTTGGTGGCGGTTGTTGTTATCGTTGTTGTTTTATAAAACAGGGGAGGGTTCTTCAAGAAGGGTTGAGGGGAAAGATGTGTACTTCAGGGTTCTAAGCGTTCAATTCCTAAGCATCCTCTTTATCTTCCTACTGACTCTTGAGGAACCATAGCCTTACAGTGCCTCCCATCCTTGTCTGGGTCAGGGAGTGTTAACGGAATTCAAGCATCACAAGGGTCCAGACCATGAGTATGCATGTGATGCAGTGGTCAGGGTGAATCAAATTAGCAGGCTGATCAGAGAGGGGCCTAGGAATATAACCGCCAAATCGAGTTACCAAAGAAATAATCGGGTATGTAAGGAAGTTATTGAGAAGGAGTGAGGGAACATAGAAGCATTGCTAATACAGCAGGCACCATCAGAGGAGGGAGTAGCCATAAGATCCAAGATCTTCATTCCTGAGGAGGTTGGGGCAGAAGGCATCAAGAGAGTAAAATATAGGTCTCGATGGGGTAGTTAGGGATCCCCACAAAGTTAATCATGAAATACATTTGAGTTTGGGAATGCTAAGTCACATACAGAGAGAGGTAACAGATTGGCTATTGGAAGGAAGGAAGGAAGGAAGGAAGGAAGGAAGGAAGGAAGGAAGGAAGGAAGGAAGGAAGGAAGGAAGGCAGGCTAAGCAACCCAAGCTCTAATTTTTGGCTTTGGGCCCATAGCACACTGACTCTCCATGCTCACTTTGGAAGTTCTGATGACACAGATGTAGTTCGTTCAAGTTGTAAATACACGGTCTTAGCTTTTCCTAGGAACTTTAGTTTCCCATTGGCCAAGTGTGACAAATAGGGGTCCATGTGTCATATCACCAAGATGTTCTGTCCTAGGATCTGAGGAACATGAGGCTGAGTGGGCAGGACCACAGATCTTCAGGAGAGAGAAATGGTTGCTAAAGATCAAGGAAGAAACGTCTAGATCATATTAACCTATGAGCCATTGTGATCTAGAGTGATTTTTGTTTTGTTTTCTGAATCTAATTTAACATTGATGTAATGTAATGTAATATCTAATTCTAAAACAATCAAATCCACAGTGTGTGTTAAAGAAGGAAAGCGAGTAGATGAGGACACAGGGCTCTAGTTCAGACAAGGAGAGTTCATGCAGATCTTCACACATCCCTGCCTATGGCAGGTGGAGTTAAAGTTAGAAGTACAGTAACCTAATTGATGGAAGCAGTTAATCTTGTTTCTTTTTTTCTTAATAGAGAAAAAGGTTGTTTGGGGATCTAAAAGTTTGGATTTAAAATTTAGGCATTTCCCCCCACCATGGAGTTTCTTTAGGAAGATTTAAATTAAAATTTTATCAACTTTAAATTAGATTTTTAAAAATTCAAACTATGCTGAATAATAAGAAAATCATTTTTACAATAACAGGGAAAACACTTTAATGATTTTAAGTAAGGTGGAAGGGAGATCGGAGTAACCAACAGTTACACCAGAAGGTCCCAATGTCATTGTCACCTGCACTCACATCACAATCAAGATAAGCATCGTTTCTATCATTGAGGAATAATGAAGAAATGCTTAGGATATTTTTCAAAAGCACAAGACTTAAACAGTGCAGGAACACAGCCCTTTCCCTTCAGGCCAGAAAGGGTCTCTTTCAGGTAGTGAGACAATTTAGTTATCCTTACTTTCCAGGCGCCTATAGCAGAAGACTTCCACTTCATCGATGGAATCGTTCATTTAATTATCAATCGAGATGGCCAAAGATTATAGACGTGATGAAAGTTTGAATAATAGGCCATATTTAGATTTATGGGTTTTGTCCAGCAAAGTAAGTTCGTGATCACTATGGAGTTTTAACAGGATTGACTCAAGTGGGAATTAATAATTTTTGTGGTTTTGTGTGTGTGTGTGTGTGTGTGTGTGTGTGTGTGTATGTGTGTGTATGTGTGCGCGTGCGTGCGCGTGCTGCGAAGGCAGTGTTTATGTAGTAAGTGAATGTTTTACTCAATAGGGAAACATGTTCAGGGTTTCGAGAAATAAGCACAGGTTTTCACTATCTCAGTAAAAGGATACAGCAGAACCCTTGGTTTCCTAAGACAGATTTTTGTGAACATTTCTGTGATTGAATCAATACTTAAGAAAATTGTATTTTTCCAAAGAGAATTGGCATCAGTTTCATCTCAGCACAATGGAATTTGGACCTCAGGAATTATTATATGTCATATGTGATCTAGGACATGTATGGTATACAATGTTTCTAGCCATCCCTCATACATTTTCATACAAAATCGTTTTTTCATCCCAAACATTTCCCTTTCTTTAACCTTCTTTATCAGAAATATATTTTATGTCTATAACTCTTCTCTCAGGAAATTACTTTGTACCACAGATACTAGTTATTATCCCAAATACATTGTAAAAGAAAAGTCATGTTGATGACGTAGCAAAACACATGATTATTTGTGAATTCTAAGGTGTTCTGTATATATTTGAGCAAAACCTCTTTTTCTTAAAAGTTTTGTATCTATCTATACACCTGTGCATTCTCATCCACATGCATGCTCACACCTTACAATCAGGTTCACATTACTTTAACAGAGGCAAGGTCGTAGGTTTCTTCCTCGCCTTGGGGCACAGAGACACATAAAGACAGCTTACATACAAGTAACACTTAGGAACACAGATAACACACAGCTGCAGCCCAGAAACAGAATGACAAAACATTCCATAACACGAGTACCTCTCACCACTGAGAGGGCCAAGGGCGGGGTGGCAGCTCATAGCTGAGCAGGCTTTGGAAGACTACTGCTGCAGACAGGGACAGTGGCTCCCACAAGGTTCTATTGCTTGTGCCTGAGAGCTGCGGGGCAGGGGCACAGGTGGGATGTAGGAAGAACCAGACCTTCATGGCCTGGATATAATAGTTCCAGAGGATGGAAAAAGATATGGGAAGAGGCTTGACTGAAGGGATTTGAGAAGCTACAGAAGTATCTTTTGGACCCTCTTAATTAAATACGGACTATCAGGTTAGTGGTCCGAGAGTGAGCAGTAGCAACCCCTGCTCAGTTCTGAAGTTACTCTGACTGGTGGGAACCAAGTCCTTGAAAGCTTGCCAGAAGTGGGGGGGGGGGGGGGGATGCATACTCAACCCTGTTCTAGAGATGTTTGTTGTTGAGGACTAAGCTTCCTGATTGGTGAAAGTTAGAACCAATAAGTTGCCTTGATTGGTGGAGCGGGGGTTGAGTTTTGCTTTCTATTTTTTAAATGTTAGCTCAGGCATGAGTCAGGATTGGCTCTAAAGAATGAGGGGCCCCCAACAACTGGAGCGGGAGGGGGGGCATTTCCCAAAAGCTGTTGCCTGTACGTGAGATTTGTTCTTTTAGCTGGACTGCCTTGTCTTGCCTCAGTAGGAGAGGAAGCGCGGGGGGGGGG
>NC_034599.1:88785407-88798679 GCF_900095145.1 Mus pahari
AAGAGAAGAGAAGAGAAGAGAAGAGAGAAAAGAAAAGAAAAGAAAAGAAAAGAAAAGAAAAGAAAAGAAAAGAAAAGAAAAGAAAAGAAAAGAAAGACACCCCCCCTTCCTGTCTGACACAGTGAAACCTGGTTTCACTTCAGCTGTAAGTCAACAGTGACTGAGAGGGCAGACTCATCTTCCTGGGGTGGGGGTGGGGTGTCTAAGAATTTGTAGGTGGTAACAAGGTGACCTTTCTGATGGGAGAGGAAGAGGTTAGTTAATGCGTGAGGCCCTGAGACAAGTCCAGATGGGGCACCACATGGAGGAGAGAGGCTGCGGGATGAATATCCGTGCCAGGCCAGGGAGAAAGGAGAAGGGAGCTTCATGTATCAGAGCAGGAGAGAAGTCAAAGAACCAGACTCTGGGCGACACCATTTGGGAGAAACTAGCCTCGTATATGATCAAAGCAGGGAGTCTGGCTAGTGGAAAGGCAGCCTGTTATCTCCCACAGAAAAGTTTCCATGTCTGGCCAGCCAGAGAAAGAAGCCTTGAGGAGTAGGTGTTTAGTAGTACGATTTGTCAAAGTAGAAAAGTATCGATACCGGAAGTCCTCAGCCGTTTGCGGTTCACAGCATGAAGTTGCCTACGTCTGCAGGAGTTCTGAGGTCACAGGTACACGGGATGGGCTATGAGGTGAGTTAGTTGATTGGTGGAGAGGGATGAAAGAAACAAGCATCCTCAACTCCAGCTTCCTTCTGGAGCTGTGACAAATGTCACAGAGGGTGAACACAGTGGGGATAAGCGTCCTTAGATTCAGCTGACTGAGGGCAGTGGGATCTAACCCAGTCCTGGTGGAAGACTCTGCCCCAGTACCCAGGTTGACAGAAAAAGATCAACAGGAGGACAGAGCACTCGGAGGACCCAAAAGTCCCCAGTGGAAAGTGGAAGCCAGTGTCCAGCATGGAGGAAGCAATGGTTCGGGGCTTCCTAAATGGCAGTCCATTTTTAGTGGAGCCCTCATCTGAGTCACAGAAGAATTTCAGGCTTGGGGACAAAGGGGGACACTGAGACAGGATGTTCTTTGGAGCAAGATATTTAAGAGGAGAGTTGTTAACACCACAGGCAGGCAGACATCTGGCAAGGTTCTGAACAGAGTTCATACTCATGCAGCAAAGCATCCGGGCCTTTGTACATGTTTCAGAAGCAGGGAGGCCACCATGACAGTCCATGATGACAGGCACATACCCCAGGAATGAAGGGAAGGGGAGGAAAGGGTCTTACCATTCAAAACAGAAATCTGTGACCTCAAGGGTGGTGTATGGTTCATTTAGTGAACATGCATCCATCACACACATTGAGTCACGTGGTAGAAAGCAGAAAAGCAAGGGTACAAATTCCTTCCACCAATGCCCTTCCACAAAGGCATTTGATTCCACACCTTCAGAAGTGGTACGGTTTGGGGCCCCTCCCCTGTCTTCGCTGGGATTTTGAGTGGGTTGATCTTGTGCTGGTCTTAGGCAGCTATTGAGCGTTGATGTTTGCAATAGCCATGTCAAGGCTAGAAATGGTCATTTCGCAGCTCTTCTCCCCATCCACTGTTCCCATCTCTTCTTCTGCGAGGTATCCTGAGCCCTGGGTGGAGGAAGGTTGATAAGATGATCCATCCACATCTGATCATGTAGAGTTATTTATTCTCCTCACTGGAACAGTTATGAGTCTCTGTGCTCGCTACAACCCACTACAAAAGAGCCTTCTCTTACCAAAGTTGAGGCCAGCAAGCATGTTTAACTATAAACATAAATGCTTAGAATGAAGTTTGACAGCATGACCATCTAGTAAAATAAACAGTAAGTGCCCCTCTCCCTTTTAGAATCTATGATCTCCCCAGCCATGAGCTTTTGATCAGGTTCACAGTACCAGACATAAAATCCCTCCTGTCGTGCAGGCCGCATGTCCATTCAGAAAGTGTTAACCTCCATAACCACTACACCAATATTGTGCCAGTGAGCACATCTCACCAGAATGTCATATTAGAGCACACAGGATTCAAAGCAGACCTCTGGTAGCTCTTCTCCCTCAACAGCCTGCTTAACACCTTCTGCTTAACACTATGTACGCTAACCAACAGGCACAGTGTTTCCTGGCCAATTTGAGGTTGGTTTCTCTATCTCCTATACCCTAAGTGGTATCTTCAGTAATAGGATCTTACCATCTACTTATGGTGAGCAACCAAGAGAAATAGCCTATGTTATTCTTGATGCCACAGCCTTCTGCAAGGTGTGTCTGTCTGTCTGTCTGTCTGTCTGTCTGTCTGTCTGTCTGTGTGAGTCTGTGTATATATCTGTACATGCCTGGTGTGTTTTTTTTTTAAATTAGCTAATAAACCGGTAGGTTTCTATAATACTCTTACTTAATCCTTTTATCCCCACCTAACCGCTAACCCCAAATGTATCACCCCCTCCTTTCACATCACCTGTGTTCAACTATCCCCTCTAATCGAATATATTTTTCTTGGGTTGAAAGAGCAAAGGTTTTCATGTAACTTTTACATGCAGCCTCATTTGGCTAAGCCTATGTTAGCACCTGATGGCCCCATTCCCTGTGCCCACCCAAGCCTGAACCCTTTGTACTACATAGGTCCTCCAATCTATTTTCATTTCACCTATAGGATACTACCTGCCTTCCTCCCCTCCCTCAAGGCTTCCACCCTGAGTGGCCTGTTTCTAGTTTCCTGGCTTATGTACTCTAGCTTAAACACATAAAAGAAAAAACTGTGAAACTTTTGTCTGCATTCTATAAAGATATGGCATTTGTCTTTCTGAGCCTGGTGTCTCCTTACTCACCAGTATAATTTTTCCCATTTCATCTATTTGAAATGTCATGATTCCCTTTTTCTTTACAACTGAGTAATATGACATTGCATGTATGTACCACATTTCCCTTCTATACGCCACTTGATGGACATCGTGGTTGATTTTATTTCCTTGATTATATTATATTTCTATGGCTTTTGTGATTGGAGCTTTAATAAACAAGAATGTGCAAATGACTGTGGTAGAATATAAAGTCCTCTGAGTATCTGCCCAGGAGTGATGTAACTGAGTCATATAGCAGTTCTATTTCTAGTCTTTTGCCTCCAGAATGACTATAGTGGTCACACTAGTTAGCACTCCCACAAACAATATACTAAGGCTCCCTTCCCCCATGTCCAGGCTAGCATTTGCTCTATTTCTATCCTGATCTTGGAGTTCTGACTGCGGTGAGATAAAGTCTTCATGTAGTTTAATGTGAGCGCCTATGACAGCTAAGGATGTTAAACACATTTTAAAGTGTTTAGGAGTCATTTATACCTGTTTTGAGGACTTTTAATCATTTCCATTACCTATATTTTATTTAGGTTGTTTGATTTTTTTTTAGAAGATTCTTGGCAAAAGAAACTAGCACTCAGGTGAAGAGGCAGCCCACAGAATAGGAGCTCTTGCCTGCTATACCCCTGACAAGTGCCTAGAATGTACAAAGAACATAAAACATGAAACCTCGGGTGGATTTCAAGAGGCTGTGTACATCAGAACAAAACAGAGTAGTCGAACAGAGAACAGAGAACACATTCAGAAATTCTTAAATATAATTTAAAAATAAAATCAACATATGACAAAGTTAAATAAAGACATGAGAATGAAAATAAAAAGGAGAAAGGAATATGGAAGAAACGGAAAGATGGGGGACACATTGAGAATGGGGGTGCAGGCCCATAATCCCAGATACTCAGGAAGCTGAGGCAGGAGGATCATAGGGTCACAGTTAGAATGAGCAACTTAGTGAGACCTTGTCTCAGAAAGAATTGTTTTAATTTAAATAAAGGATCAGGGATGTTGCTCATTGATAGAGAACTTGTCCAACTTGAGTCAAGTCCTGGGTTTGCTCCTCAGTACTCCAAGGAGACAGAGGAAGAAGAGAAATACAGAAAAGCATGATTTAGGAAATCAGACTTGAATCCAACAATTCTAGTACCAATCCGACAGGAGTTCCAGAGAGAGAGGAGGTGGACTTGGAGGAAATAATTAAATCAATCATGGAAAGAAGTCTCCTGGATCAAAGGCAAGCATGAGATTCAACATGGCATTAACTGAACACGGTGGCCCATACCTACATATACTCTCTTAAAATCTAAAACATCAAAGATAAAGAGCAAATGCAAAACTTCCAGAAGAAGAAAAAAAATCTACAAATGATTGTATCAAGCTTTTAATTAATCATATTGGATTCTCAAAGGCAGCAAAGCGAAGAGCCAAGCTAGCAAAATTCTGATTGTTTTCTACCTAAATTTGATACCTAGCCAAACTATCAGTCGAAGTGTAAGAACATCATAGTAACTTTCCATTTAAGCACTCAGAAATGATAGGTCCCAGTTATCCTTTTTAGGAAATCTGTCTGTTACTATGTGCCAGAAAAAAATATATAAAATAGAAGGGAAAAAAACCTACACAGTTCAAACCAGAAATGTAAACAAAATCTCAAGATGATACCCAGTATCAGCAGTAATACAAAAACTAGAAACACTGAGTCAAATAGGAACTTTAATATATCTTCAATTAAGATAGCATACTTACTTTAGTGACAGTGTAATGAAGAAGCCTGGGAAGTTTCTGATATTCATGCGGAAATCCCAGCATGGTTAGAATCCCAGTCTCCAGGCTGCCTGAGCCAAATCACGGATGATGTAATTGTGGGCAACATTTGCATCGTCTCAAGTTTGATTCTTATTTGTAAAGCAAATATAATTAAGGTGTGGTGGTACACACCTATATCCACAGATTTTGGGAAGTTAAGATAGGCGCATCATGAGGTACATATTGAGATACAGATGGAGACCCTGTCTGAAAAAGAAGCCTTAATATAAAATAGTTCCTGGGCTAGTGAGATAGTTCAACATACAAAGGTGTTTCCTGTGACGGCTGAAGACATGCATTCCATCCTCAGAGCCAGGGCCTACATAGCGAAAGCAGAGAACAGACTCCCACCAGATTCTTCTGACCTCCACATGCATGCTGTGGCATAAATGTACCCACAGGCGGGCATGCACATAGGCACACACATACACCACCACCACTACCACCACCACTACCACCACCAGACCAGGAGGGACAGGGGGAGGAGGAGGAGAAGAAGGAAGAGGAGGGGGGAAGAGTTAAATAATAATTCCTACTTCATGTCATATTAAATAGTAAATAAAATCATGAATATAAAATACCTAGAACATTACACTCAGTATTTTCCCCGAGAAAGCTTGTTTTTATTATACTTTCTGTACCAAGAAAAAAAAAAGTCAATTAGAGAGTTGGAGAAAGATAAAATGAAGCTGTCAAAAATGTCATATATCAAATCAAATAAAAATACAGCGTGATTTTGAGTGACTGAAGGAACGTGAAGCTGAAATCAGAATCATTTGATCTGAAGATGGGGGTTTTGCTTTGGAATGCCATTGGTTTAAAGAGTTAAGATTATTTTCATTCTCCATAAGTCTAATCAAAATACTTGGTTCTCTCCTGAATTATATTTACATAATCACGACTTCCAACTGCCTTTTAATGGTATTTGGTTTTAAGAAACTAACCTCTCCTCAAAGCACAGAAGACTTAATTATAGTCACAGATCATAGTATAAGTGTAATAAACCTTGATCGTGTAAAACAAATGGTGGACTGAGTGGGGCCAGATAAAAGTGAGGAGAAAGCCTGCAGCCCTCACGTTCTCTCCAGAGATAATGACTATCCAAGAGACTGTAGCTACATCTGCTGCTATGGCTTTAACGGTAACCCCAAGAAGACATTTGAAGCCATGTAACTTTCAAAATGGTGCCTGAGATGAGTGTTGTTAATTAATGTGCTGGATTCTGTAACTTCCAAAGCCTCCTGCTTTGCCTCTTGGGATTAGTGCCTGGCAGAGATGTCCTACATGCAGGCAAGAAGATAATGACACATATTTTATGACCAAATGCTATCTGAAATTTTTCTTACATGCTTGAATTTTTTCTATTACTTATATTTTAATGAATCAAAAATCTCTCATTCTTCTAGTCAATACATATTTATAGAGTGTTATTCTGCTCCAAGCCTGTCCAAGATCTGGGAATTAATAAATACCTTCCTTGCAATCATATAAAATCTAGCATGCTTATCAGTGAGACAGACAGTAACATGGAAATTGTGTGATCAATAAGCTGATTTCAAGTAATTAGTTCTATGAGAATGTGTTATAGATGGGCATACACAGTCTGTCTAGGGAAATCCAGAGAAGCTTCTGGGATGGAGTGACATTAGAGTAGAGACTGAACAAAGAGAAAGTGGTCATTCCAGGCTATGGAAAAGTGTTGCCTGAAACTAAGTGTGGCATACTGACAGGGTGGAGGCAAGCCAGTTGGTCAAAACAGAATGCCCAATGAGGAAATAATAATTCCAGTTCATAAAGGCAAGATTTGATTGGCTCTTTGGGGTCACAATTAGTTATTTGATTTTGTCTAATTGAAATGCAAAGTTATTAAAGAGTTTTAAGTAAAGGAGTGATGTCTGAATTGACTCTTGCTTAATAAATTTGTCATTTGAATCAGGCAATATGATTACACAGGCAGTGATTTTAATCACTTTCCAACTAGGAACAGAATAAGCTGTTGTCCAAGACAGGGAATGGAGATGGGAGAGTAGGTGATATGGTGTTTTCTAAACAGGTGGTAGTGGATATGGTAGAACAGCTGAATTCAGAATATAAAGGAAGAATGAAAGGACTACAGAAAAATGCTTGCATGCATGGTTGAGTTTATATGCTGGTTGGGTTTTTTTTTCCAGAATAAACACTTTGTTTTGCATACTATCTGAGTCTGGGGCCTTCCTTCAACAATTTTCAGACCCTTACAGTAGGTAGATGCTGGGAACATGGATGGATGGATGGATGGATGGATGGATGGATGGATGGATGGATGGATTATGGATGGATGGATGGATAGGTGGATGATAGGTGGGTGGATGATAGATGGATGTTAGGTGGATAGATGGATGGATGGTGGATCGATAGATGATAGGTGGATTGATGGATGGATGGATGGATGGATGGATGGATGGATGGATGGATGGATGGATGATGCATGGTAGGTGGGTGGATGATGGATGGATGGATGGATGGATGGATGGATGGATGGATGGATGGATGGATGGTAGGTGGATGGATTGATGAATGGTAGATGGATGAATGATGGATGAACAAATAGATGACGAATAGATGGTTATATGATAGGTTGATGCTATGGAAAAAAGCAAAGACTCTTCTGTAGCTGCCAGGTTTTTGTCAGGAGAAAACGCCAAAACTGGGTAAACGTAGTGGCCTGTACATAAGTAGGAATTTGAGGAGCAGCAGTTTAGAGCAGGAGTAGGAACTTAATTCTGTCCCTGTGTTTTAGTCCTGTTAAATTCGCAGCTTCCATTAGATATTTGGGTGGCAGCAATGTAGCACCAATGCAAAAGAGAAGCTCTACTCAGAGATGCAATTTAGGAGTCACAGAGATGGGCTGCATTTTAAGGTCATGGAACTCCATATGATCACCACAGAGAGCTTAAAATCAAAAGTCAGAAGACATCCCCAGGGTAGCCAGTAGGACTCTTCCACTTAGCATCCCAGCAGGAAAGCCACAAGGGTATGAAGGAGTGACTAATGAGGTAGGATATCAATCAGTCAATGTGTGGTGTCACTGAAATTAAGAGGGGAGGAGTATGCTATGTCAGTGCTGATGAAAGCAGCTACATAAGAGACAGCTGGCATTGCCTACGGTCAGAATAGCTCCCCTGGAGTACCTGAGGCAAGCCCCACCAGCATGACAGCACTCGGGGTACGGGGAGAAGTTGGAGGGGATGAGAGAGAATGAGGGAATGAAGGATCTAAATCTGGAAGTTCAGATTGGTTTTTAGAGACATTTTGTCAAGCGACAAAAGAAAATCTTGGTAACTGAACAAGATATGAAGTCAAAGCAGGGTTCTGTTTTTTACTTGGTTTGTTTAAGGTGGCAATATCAAAGTCTGTTTGAATGCTAATTAGAGTGATTAATTAAACAGACAACTTGATATTGGAGAGGAAAACATACTTGCAGTAATGAAGCTGTTGAGAAGACTGGATATAATGGGAGCCTCATACGCACCCACATCTTGCCATTGCATGGGATGGATCAAGGACCTTTAACCCACGCCAGTGGATAGGAAACAAAGTGCTCCAGGATCGTACAGGTTGACAGGCGGTGGAAATGAAGCACTTCTCATGGAGCTGCATTACTCCCTCATAAACTGTGAGATGCAGCCAATTTGGGGGTAGAGCTAACAAGAAGACGAGCAGGCTAACTGCTTAACTGCTGTTGTCTAGCATAGTAGAGAATGGTTGGGGGGGGGGTGGTAAGAAGGGAAGACCGGCGTGAAGTGAGCCTACACGAGAGTGCAAAGTGAACACCCAGGAAGCTGTTAAAACTGGTCAGGGATCTTGAGAGTCTGGATGATAATAGAGAAGTGAGGTGAGTCAGGACAGGTGTATGGGTTCTCTGTAGATGCACTAATCTATTCAGCTGCAGACATGGAGTCGACTGATAATTGACCATCAGAACAGGAAAGGTGGCTGGCAGGAAAGACATGGGGAGAGGACATGGGACACAGTGCCACAGGAGAAAACATTATAGGGTGGTGTCCCAGTAAAACTGTGTCTCCAAAGCTGCGGAAGTCTCAGCCCACCATCATTCTGCACCCCTTTTCCAGTATGAGCTAGAGGGAGCTATTTTCTCTCACTTCAGATCTAGGTTCACCATGAGTGTCATTTTGAGTCACAGAATATAACAGAGGTTGTACGGTTAGGCTTCTGGAGTAAAATATTAAAAGACCTGCAGCCTCTACCCTGGCTAAATAGAATGCTTACTCTTAAAATCCAGTTGCAAGCAAGCAAGCCTGCAGGCGACACGTGGAGGCCACCCTAAAAGGCATGGGAAGGAGGGAGAAAGAGATGGAGATCCCATAGTCACTTCCAAGGCTCCAGTAAATGAAGCAATCTTTTCTACGTTCATTCACTCTCTGACTACAGCCCCATGAGAGACTCCAGCAGACGTGGAGATGAAGAACTGTCCAGCTATCCCTTTCAAATTCTGACCCACAGAATTGTGGGCAAACTGGTTCTAGTTAGAAAATACTCCCCAACCTTGTTATCAGCTGCGGGAAGGAGATGCAGAATTCAGGTATATTGGAGATGTGAGGAACCAACACAGATTATGAATGACGCTTCCCCAGCTTGAGGATCTTCTAAAGTAGAGCCTCCTGATAAGGAGTTGCTAAGACTAGAGATTATACAAGAGATAGAAAAATCAAAAGCAATATTTTAAGATAATGCCATCACAACCTATTCGAAGATGTTGAATATGGTCTCAGGATTGGGCGACACATTAGGGGAACCAGCAAAATCAAGGAATATCTGCAAAGATGATGCTGCCAGCAATACTGATAATAAAACATCATACCAGTTGATGGCATGTTCTGGGACCAGATTATCTCTCTGATGCTGCCTGTGCCACCATGCATGTCACCAGGCAAAGCAATGCACCTCACTCTACAAAACTATAAAATGAGGGTGATATTAGCACCTACTCTAAAGTCTTGTAAGAGTTAGATAAAATGGAGTTTTAAAGCGCTTAGAAGGCTCCAGGATAAGAGGAGTGCTCCAATAAATGGTAGCTCTTATTGTCACTGGCACTAGAGATAAAGGCAGGCAGCAGAGAGGGTGCTGGAGGGACCAAGGATGAAGGTCAGTGAAGGACAGCAACAAGGTGGGGTAGCAGGTGGCAGCATCTGATGATGCACTTCAAAGGCTATGGTCTTTGAAGTTGAAAGCAAGTGCAATGATTAATTAAAAGCTGAAAGGGGGAGTGAGGAAGACACTTCCCCTTTAAGGTACAAAATCAAAAGTGTCTGTGTGAGAGCACCACAGTGAGAACGGTGTCCTTGGGGACAGTCTGGTTCCACCAGAGGAGAAAGATAGTGGCACAACTTGGGGCCAATTGGGATTTATGTCTGTTGATAGCAAACCATGAACTCCAAAGGGTTTGGACAGATGAAGAGGAACAGAAGGGTCCATTTCAGAACATATAGAACCGTAGGATGATAAGGTCCTGGCAGTGGCAGTTCTCTGATGAGGATTAAGGGGTGAAGCTTAATTATTCATGACCCTAATGGGATTGGTCCAGGAAGTCTCTCCAGGGGGAAATGTGGAAAGATCTGAGACCAGCTGTTTAGCATTTGTAGCAGTGTATATGGGGATGCACAGGGACTTCATCAAAACTCCCTTTCCTATTGTGCTGGTTTAAACAGATTTGGTTCACATAGATTCGTGTGTTACACTGCTTAGCCATAGGGAATGGCACTACTAGGTGGTGTGGCCTTATTGGAGTAGGTGTGTAGGCATAGGCAGGCTTTGAGGCCTCCAATGCTCAAGCTCTGCCCAATATGGAATTTCAGTCCCCCTCCAGGCTACCTTCAGATCAAGATGTAGAACTTGCAAGCCAGTATGAGGGCCAATTCTCAGAAAAACACTGGAATCAAACCATTCAGCTGATGAAGAGAGCTTAAAAATAAAATAAAATAATTAAAATAATGTAAAGTAAAACCAAAAAAAGCACTGTTACCTACACACACACACACACACACACACACACATGCACGCACACACACGCACACACACACACACACACACACTCCACTGACTTAGCGTGGAACTATGCCAAGAACAATGGACACATGGGACTGGAGCAAACCTAAACACAAACAGATTCAGACAAACACTGTAGGCTGCTGATGGTAACACTGCAGAGCAATGGTAAGAGAACACACTGCCACAAAGGTAAATACAAAACACATGGTCTCTTTAAAGCCTTAGTCACTAAAAGACAAGGGTAAAAAAATTGCTACCCACCACAGAAGAAGAGGGTGGTGCAGACATAAAGCTCTAGGGTATCAGTGCTTAAGGCTGGAGAGACTTGTTCTCAGCAGGAGGGACAGGCAGAGGACCAGTTATACTCAGGAATTCAATGCAGAAGGAAAACAGACTTCACCTAGTCATTCTAGCCTACCTCATTTGAACACCAGCGGGAGTGGAAGCTGCATCTTCCCCCTGACAGAGTTCAGAGTGCAAAGATGCTCCACAGGCGGACACATGTAGTCATCACATAGAAGTAAAAGTACTGAGTTACAATATTATATTACTTCCTGGTTTGTTTTCATTGCTTTTTTTACTCTTCCTTTTGTATCTTTAATTTTTTGTTTTCATTTTTATCTTGCTTGATTGGCCTTTTTTTTTTTTTTATTTTTATTATTTTCTTTATTTACATTTCAGATGCTATCCCGAAAGATTCCCATACCCCTCCCCCCACCTCTGTTCCCCTACCCACCCACTCCCACTACTTGGCCCAGGCCTTGCCTTGTGCTAGGTCATATGGAGTTTGGAAGACCACGGAGCCTCTATTCCCACTGATGGCCGATTAGGTCATCTTCTGCTACAAATTCAGCTAGAAACACAAACCCAGGGGGTACTAGTTAGTTCCTGTTTTTGTTCCACCTACAGGGTTGCAGCCCCCTTCAGGTACTTGGGTACTTTCTCTAGTTCCTGCATTGGCCTTTATGGCTGCTCTGCTTTTCTCTGAACTAAATCTATTGTGTTCTCTCCATTATTCCTCAGACCTGTGACCTACTATTATGGTTTTACTGTGAAATGATCATCACAGCTTCATCAATCTCAGAAGGATTTGAACTGTTTAAGTTATCATAACAGCTGCCCTCATGAGATATGCCCACTGGTGAAAGAGTGGCATAGATGTTAGGAGAGTAACCAACCACTTTCTGATTGAATCTGAGGCCTTCTCCATGGGATAAAACTTATTCCCAACACTGTCAAAAAAAGAAACAAAGGAAGAAAGGAAGGAGGGGGGAAGGAGGGAAGGAGGGAAGGAGGGAGGGAGGAAAGGAGGGAGAGAGGGAGGAAAGGAGGGAGGGAGGAAGGGGGGGAGAGAGAGAGAGAGAGAGAGAGAGAGAGAGAGAGAGAGAGAGAGAGAGAGATCCTATGTATAGACAGCTCATGAGTCCTGGGGGAAAACCCAATACTATTATTTTGGGAAATGGGCATCATATTTAAATGTCTCCTACTGACTTGTTGCTATACTCATAGGTCAGAGCATTTCTCAACCCTATTCAGAGAAGCATCTTACAGTAGATGCCAATTAACAAATTCAGCACATACAATATGTGGTTAAAGAGTCCTTTAACTGGTCAACAGGCAGAGAATAAGACCTTCTTTTCTCAGGGATTTGAAGTTCTTGAGTATCTCATCAGAATATAATTCACTCAAACTAGAAGTCAGTAGCACAAAAAAAAAACTATAGAAATTATACGAATCAACAGGTTTTGAGCATTGCACTCTTGAGTGATCAGTGGATCATTAAAGAAATCAGGGAGGAAATGAAATGTGTATAGTCAAACTTAAAAATGAAAACACATCTTCCTAGAACCTCTTGAATACCTCCCAGGGAATTTTGAGAGGAAGGTTCATAGTTATGAGGGCCTGTGTCGAAAACCAGAGAATTCTAAAATTTTCAGTTTTAGAAACACAATGGGAAGTCTATCCCCAAACAGAAGATGTAGAAAGATAATAAAGGCCAGAGACAGCTAATGAAATGGAAATTCAAAAAAAAAAAAAAAAATCAATGAAACAGAGAGCTGACAATTCCTAGGCCAAACTAGCGTTAAAAAAAGTAAGAGAGAAAGAACGTGTAAGTTAATAAAGTTGATTGCTAATGGTACATTGGAAATTTGTTTATTTTTGAGTGGACTTAAGTGAAATGCAATTGAAGTAGTCTTAGCAGAGAAAGAAACCAAACATAAATAGGAAAGGAAGAAGTCAAAATTTCCTACTTGCAACAGTGCTAACCTATACGGAAAATATCCTTAAAGACGCTACCAGAAAACTCTGAAAGCTGATAACATTTTTATCAAGTAGCAGGATATAAAATAAATATACAAAGATCTGTGGCTTTTCAACATTCTGAAGACTATAAGTCTAAGGTCAAAACTCCAGGAGATCTAATGGCTGGTGAGATCATGCCCCTACTTTACAAATGCTGTGTTCAATCCTGCTGCACACCAGAGACAAAAAACAAACTTGCACATCTCCTCTTTGTTTATTATTGTTATTTTATTAGATGTTTTCTTGATTTACATTTCAAATACTATCC
>NC_034599.1:88798690-88802579 GCF_900095145.1 Mus pahari
TGAGTTTGTTTATGTAGTGGATTACATTGATGGATTTCCGTATATTAAACTATCCCTGCATCCCTGGTTGAAGCCTACTTGGTCATGATGGATGATCAATTTGATGTGTTCTTGGATTTGGTTTGCAAGGATTTTACTGAGTATTTTTGCATCAATATTCATAAGGGAAATTGGTCTGAAGTTCTCTTTCTTTGTTGGATCTTTGTGTGGTTTAGGTAGAAGACCTAATTACAACTCTCCTCAAAGTATTCCACAAAATAGAAACAGAAGGTACTCTATCCAATTCATTCTATGAAGCCACAATTACTCTGATACCTAAAGCACATCTCCTCTTGAAAGAGAACTCATCTCGTTCATGAGGGCTCCATTCTCATGACATAAGCACCACACCTGGGCTTCACTTCCTAACACCATCGCACTGTGGGTTAGGAGTAGAGCAATGGGTTATGCACACAGTCTCAAGCATTTGGCTTAATCACACTGTAATCTCTTCACCCATAAAATAGACCTAAGAGCCTGTATTATTCTGGGGGTTTTGCTAAATTAAATGGCATCATATGTGGATGTATCTTCCATTGTGCCTGAATCTGATAGCCAAATACACAATTGGTAACGGTGATGGTGGTGGTACTATCACTCATTAATACTAAAGCTACAAATTGTAGTCAGAAATGTAGTTTGGATCCCACAGGTAACCCACCTATGCCCTTCTAAAATCTTCAGGGAGAAAATTCAGCGTGTACAGTATGTATCAGGCAGGCATACCCTGCCGTGTAGACTGTTGTTGAGTTGTCCCCCACTCCACCCACCAGAGTGAGCTTCCATCAGCAGCCTTTTGTGTAAGTACACTTTTTCTAAGAGAAAAAATAGCTCACCTGTGTGACAACGATTCCATCATCCAGGACACGAGGGCGGTATTCTGTGCAATGAAAGTAATTTACTAAATGGCCCTCTAGTGCCGTGGAAGAGCGAACTCATTTTGCACAGGTCACGGGTTTACTTCCAGGGAGTAGCTTCCTCTCTGCCAGAACAGAGGCAGGTCTAATGGAAAATTGAAGCTCAGTACCAACAATGGTTCCCGTTAGTCCTGATCCTTAGGAGCCTGGCTGAGGGAGAGAAACATGAGCTGCAACTATCTAGGAAAGACTCGGTGACTCCCCATTGTCATCCTTAAGACTGTCCTTTCCTATGAAGGGACCAACAGACTGGAGATGAATAGCTGAGGGGATCATCTCATAGAGGAGTTGTAAAAGAGAAGGAAGACGGGTGCAGGGCTGAGGCTTGCAGACAGAAGCAGAAGTGAGGAAGTTCAGTGAAGCCAAACCTCATTCTTGTGTCCAAGAACATGCACTCTAGTAGAGACATGTGAGTGCTCTGTCCTTTGTCCTCAAAATGTTGCTAGGAATTACAGACAAGTTATAGCATGGGTTCCCTCTCCCCCTTCCCCTTCCCTTCCCCTCCCCCTCCCTCTCCCTATCTACCTCTATCTTTCAATTATCTTCTCTTCGAATGTGTGTGCCCTCCTTGGAGCTGATTTTCCCAGTTACATCTCAGTGTTTCTCACTCAATCTGCATTTAGAATCTGCCCTTTTGGAGCCTTCAGAATTCAGAATTCACTCCAAAATGTCACACAAAGCCTCCCTGCAGAGAGACATCATAGCACGCCCCACCACGGCAAGTGAGATTCACCATTGTACTTCCAAGTTCATTTTCCTGGCTACCTAAGATCAGACAGAGATCCAACAAGGACAGCACTATACAATGGTGTGAAATATCCGTGGAACGGGTTTCAGACACGCTTTAAAGGTGAGCAAAAGAGACCAGACACAGTCTGCGCACCCATCTACGTTAGTTCTTTCAGCCACTCCATAGTTTTCACTTGCCTGCTGGAAATACCACAGCCTATGCTTTGATTTTAAGGAACCAGTTCAAAGTTCGGTAACCTTGGTCTACAAGGTGTTACATGTTTTATGATGAAAAACAATAAAAGATTAGTTTTGGCCAAACTAACCTGGTAAATCCCAGGTTGAAAAAGCAAATCAGATGTCAATACTTAAGTGACTTTTCTGTACTTTTAATATGTGTGTGCATCTTTCACCCTCAATATGCGATGCTTAATATGTCTGTGAACCTCACCCACAGTGTGTGTGTGTGTGTGTGTGTGTGTGTGTGTGTGTCTTACCCACAGTACATGATATTCAACATGTCTGTGTGTCTCTCACCCACAGTGTGTGTGTGTGTGTACGTGTGTGTATGTGTGTGTGTGTGTCTCACCCACAGTACATGATATTCAACATGTCTGTGTGTCTCTCACCCACAGTGTGTGTGTGTGTACGTGTGTGTATGTGTGTGTGTGTGTGTCTTACCCACAGTACATGATATTCAACATGTCTGTGTGTCTCTCACCCACAGTGTGTGTGTGTGTACGTGTGTGTATGTGTGTGTGTGTCTCACCCACAGTACATAATATTCAACATGTCTGTGTGCCTCTCACCCACAGTACTTGATAGACATTGAACTGTATGTGTGCCTCTCAGCCATGGTACGTAATGTTCTCCATGCTTACTTGACAATGGAAGCCTTTTACAAAGAGTATCCTGAGAGGCCAATCATGTAATGAACACATCTAGACCCTTCTCTTGTATTGACCCAAAGGAAAAAAGTCATAGATTCTCTTATGGCACAATCCAACCAATGTTTTTTTAAGTTGAGGACATATAAGAGTTTCCAGGTAACTCTTGAAATGTTATGTAAACATTAGGTAAACACATCCATTCATAATATGAGCATCTGAGCTACACTGTTGTACGATTATCTTAGGCAAACGTCCTCAGTGGATAACAACAGCCTGGCACGGTGATTTAGCCCAGACACTCTGGGGCCAGATGCCTGGGTTTGAATCCCGGCTCTCCCCTTTATTAGCTGGTGGCCTTGTGCTAGTCATGACTGCTCCTAACCACACCTCTCAGCTTCTCTGCATGTGTTAGGAAAACAGCAATAGTGGTACCTGTTCATATTGTTCCCATGAGATTTAATAAACTTAAAATGAGTAAGGTATTTACACAACTAACAATACTTTTATAGATACTAATAGTGCTTTGGGGGGGGACAGGTGTGAATATGAATCATTTCAGGCTCTCAGGAGCAAAATGGTGCACCCACCCTGTGATGTATAAGATTTATTCCAGGGGCTGAAAATATGGCTCAGTGGTTAAGTATAGAGGCTGGGCTCAATACCCAGCACCCACATGGCAGCTCACAATTACCTGTAGCTCCAGTTCCAGGGGATCCAATGCCCTCTTCTGGACTGGAGGGCACTTGCACACACGTAGTGCACAAACATACATGCAGGCAAAATATTCATATATAGGGTTAAATTAAGTTATTTAAAAAGAAGAATATTTTTCCATTTAAAAAAAAAAGAAAGGTGTGCCAGTGCTTTTCCCTTCCTAAGAACTGGCCTGCTCTCAACCTGTCTGGAAAAGAAACAATAAATGCTTCGGTTAGGAATTAACAACAACAACAAAAATGACTAGAACATTATATAATATGCAGATGTAGAAAGGAGATGCTCACAGTAGGATGGTTTTATTGAATACCAGATAGGGACTAAATGCAATTTAGCCTAATTACACAAAGTCCCAGGGTCTGGGGACACTGACATTTCATGCAGCTCGATAAGCAAGCCAATACGTATGGGCACATTTGTATGTGCTAAGCAGTAAAGTTCCCAGAGTTTGCTACTTAAATTGCTGAATTGGAAAAGAAACAGCTACTTCTGTATCATAACACTGTACTCATAGCAACATAGTGAACTCTTGTTGGGAGGGTTTGTTTTTTGGTTTTTGGGTTTTGTTTTTTTGTTTTTTTGTTTTTTTGTTTTTTTTTT
>NC_034599.1:88802624-88807488 GCF_900095145.1 Mus pahari
ATAGCCCTGGCTGCCCTGGAACTCACTTTGTAGACCAGGCTGGCCTTGAACTCAGAAATCCACCTGCCTCTGCCTCCCAAGTGTGGGAAATTTTTTGATGAACAGATTTAAAGAAGTCTCTCAAATTTCAATAATTTTGAATCCCATGTCCCTCCAAAAGTCCTTTCTCTGACCTCTCTGTCACTGACATCTTTGTCCCCATTCCCTCTCCTAGTCTATCCCTTCCTTTGCCATACTTTGCTTAAAATTCAAGTAGAGCAGACAGCCCACCCTACCTGAGCATCTTACCAGGGCACACAACATCTCTAAGTGTCCACTAAGTGACCTTTGTCTTAACAATTTGAGAAATGCCCCCGGGGATCCATACCATAATCAACCACCAAATGCAGACACTATTGCACATGCCAGTAAGATTTTGCTGACAGGACCTGATATAGCGGTCTCTTGTAAGGCTATGCCAGTGCCTGGCAAATACAGAAGTGGATGATCACAGTCATCTATTGGATGGAACACAGGGCCCCCAATGAAGGAGCTAGAGAAAGTACCCAAGGAGCTAAAGGGGTCTGCTACCCTATAGGAGGAACAACAATATGAACTAACCAATACCCCCCAGAGCTTGTATCTCTAGTTGCCTATGAAGCAGAAGATGGCCTAGTCAGCCATCAATGGGAGGAGAGGCCCTTAGTCTTTTGAAGATTATATGCCCCAGTACAGGGGAATGCCAGAGCCAGGAAGTGGGAGTGGGTGGGTAGGGGATCAGAGAGGGGAAGGGTATAGGGGACTTTCTCGTGATAGCGTTTGAAATGTAAATGAAGAAAATATCTAATAAGAAAATCAAAAAGAAAAAAGAAAAAAAAAGATTTGAGGAATGATTAGAACCTTTTTGGATTGTCGGTCTTCGGTGTAAGAAAGTGACTCTGTCAGATATCTTTTCAAGGCTGGGACTGTGGCAGAAGACGGGAACCGCTCTTCCCTCCCTGGTCACTTGGTAGTTAAACCAGGACTTTTGTGTGTCACCAATACTTTGCTCCCTGTCCCCAGGTCCATTCTTTCGACTTTCTTCTTGCAGTGCTGAGACATGCTCCAAGAAAAGGATCAGCCTTGGCCCCACTGGCAGCACTGAGGGTAGCTTTGGCCCCTGAAGGAAGGAAAGAGATGCAGGGGCTGGGGGTGAGGGAGAAGACCAGCACATTTCCTGCCTGCTCACTCCCTGGATGGGTGGAGCTCCTTCCCAGCCGCTGCCTACGTCCTCCCACTATCCTGTGCACTGACCCCTGATCCCTATAGATCTAAGATGAGCTCATTCCCTTGGTCTCGTCCACACTGCTTCAAGCATCTTGTTTGCAGTCGAACTTTGTGTAAATCGGATTGATTGGCTGAGATGTTGGCAAATAGAAGAAACTTAGTCTCAAAAACATATAAATCATTTCTCAATGTTAGGTTTAAAGAAAAACGGCATATTTACACATACACCCAACCTCAGTTCTACCACAGGTGAGTAGCCCTGCTGAAGGAAGTCAGGGTTACTGAAGATGCCTTAAGTTCTTCAAGAGCTGCAATACCCTCATTCTTAAATGAGTCAAAAGTAGCACATATGTAGCACCCACTTATGAACCAGAGATAATTGCTTAGCCAAGATTAGAAGTGTTTTGAAGTGTATAGAGTAATGTTCTCTTAAAAAGAAAAAAGAAAAAAAAAAAAAAGCTTACGTTGAAACTTTCAATTTAGGATCCCACAACATTAATCCACTTTAGCAACACTCTTGGGTCCCTTACCTTTCTCCTTCCTTTGCTGGAACCTAAATCTCTTCATTGCTAAATTGTTCCTGTCATGAAAATTCCAGTGATTCCCACTTAGAGAGGGCATTAAGTAGCTGGTCTCCCATCTGGCATCATTGAGATCCTGTATGTGGTTGTTCTTCTCCCTCCTTCTTGGCCACAGCTCCAAAGAACCTGAGACCCTCTTCCTCAAGGCTGCTACTACCTCAGCACAAGACCCCAGAGCAAGCATTCAAAAACAAACAAACAAACAAACAAAGATTGTCATAGAGTTAAAGAATGAATTAGCATTTCATATTTTATCTGAAACAATTTACCATTCAGTCACTGTTCCCACAGCCAAGAAATTAAGGAATTGGATGAACAAACATGCCTGGGAAGTGTGTCACAGAAGAAACTACCTTGACGGGATATCACTCCCACTTCCAGCTATGGTGCCGCCCTTTTATGATAAAACAACCATCCCACTGAACACACTACAGAGGTGTGAAAAGATTTGTAAAACATAAAAAGCTGAAGACACTAAAAATTCTCAAGGAACCTAAGATTTGCAGGATCAGGAACTCCTAGTAAGGGCATCCCATTGAGGCAGGACCAACATTCCCCCTTTTCTCCTTTGTACACACCGTGTGTGACAAGCCCGAGAAGCTGGGCAATAATCAATCCCTAAGATGTAAAATGATAAAGAGAGAAAATATAGATGATAGATAGATAGATAGATAGATAGATAGATAGATAGATAGATAGATAGATAGATAGATAGATAGTAAATGATTGTTTGGGCTTTTAGCAACCTTTGGGTCTAGGAAGACAAAAAATGGAGTTCAGGCCCAGCAGGACTTCTCACATGGAAAAGATCAGAGCACTGAGAGGGGTGTGCCATGGTAGGTGAGCCAATGACCCGAACAACACTGCTCCTATAATACATTCATGGACTCATCAGACACACCTATATTCAGGCAGAGAGAGGCCTCTCAAACAGAAAGAAGCTGAGCAGGGCTTTTTGCATGTCAGCAGACTGTGTTACAGAGCAGATTTTCTAAGTTCCCCCTGGAGAAAGTACCACTCAGAACCTGTAGCTCTTATAAACACTATGGACTACCAGCAAAATTTAATATATCAAGAGACACGACCATGAGATGTTTAAAACCAACAGGGCAAGCTCAGGGGTGGAAATGGAATGAGAGATCAAAGTCCTTGCCTGACATGTAAAAGGCTCTGCACTGCGCAAAGAATAAATATAAATAAAATTAGAAGCAGACCCTCTAGAGACCCAGTGAGTTATTTAAATACTTTTGTATACCTAAAGTTAATGAAAATCTATAAAACTGAAAATTGCACCAGGGAATTAAATCTATAAGAAGGAGATAGAAATTCTGAGTTGGTATCAGCTTACCTAGCATGCACAAAGCTACGGATTTGATCAACACTTATACTAAAAAAAAAATAAAAAAAAATAAACCAAGTGAGTGGGTATTAAAATTAATTCAGTAAGTAAATTTAGCTGGGAAGGGGGCTAGCAATGTGGATAGAAAAGTAGAAACTGCTCTAGAAAAAATAAACTGCAAGAGAAACAAGGAGACTCCACAGGGGGAAAAAAATCTAACATATATGGGATTAAAGTCTCAAAAGGAGAAGAAAGGCAGCACAGAGCAATATGTGAAGAAAAATATAGACCAAAAACTATTTTAAAGTTGACAAAAGACATCCAGTGTCAGCTTCTAGAAGCACCTCAAGTCCTACAAAGATAAATACAAAGGAAAAACCAAAGCACCTCACAAAAACTGTTGGCCAGGCTGGGAGTGCAGCTCAATGGTAAAGCTCTCACCTAGGATGCATGAAGCCCTGGGTTCAATTCCCTGCAAGAAAAGACAGCCAAAGAAAACTGCTAGACACCGAGAACAAAAGAAGCCTCAGAAAGATGTACAGGCAGGAGAAAAACACTGAACTTTGGAAGATCAAAGATCCACAGTTCACTTACTCAAGAAGACACATGAATGTTTTTAATTTATCATGAAGTTGAGCATTACCAAAAAATCAAAGGTTAAAAAAAAAAAAAAAAGACATCTTCCCTTTCATCTAGCAGCTCAAACCTAATGCTAACAGAAACACAAATATAAACACGATCTTCATAAAGCCTGCCAAGAGTTTTGTTAAGACATCAAAAGCAGACTGATACTTAGAGCAGGCAAAGTGAAGAGGGGCACAGAACCCGTAGAACACTTGTGCATGTGATATTGTGAGACATACAGAAGTAGAAGCCCGGGAAAAACAGAGGGGTGACACCAGACATCCCATCAAGCAATGAGTTGTCTCTTGGGATTCAGTCCAGAGAGATATCAGAAAATAGAACCAAACAGCTGCAAACAGAGTTGACAGGAAATTGGGGCCCACCGCTAGGAATTTTTAGCAAGGAAGGATCTTAACACAAGACATTCTATGGAACAGCTCCATGACAAATGAAATGTGCTCATGAGGAGAAATTGGTTTTTGCCCAGTGGACCAACTAAAGAGCTGTGGTAGTTTGAATAGGAATAGACTCATGTGTTTGAATGCTTGGTCCATAGGGAGTGGCACGATGAGGAGGTGTGGCCTTATTGGAGTGGGTGTGGCCTTGTTGCAGAGAGCATGTCACATCAGGGCAGGCTTTAAGATCTCCTATGCTCAAGCTACATCCAGTGACAGTCTCCTTCTACTGCCTGAGAATCAAGATGTAGAACTTCTCCAGCACATCTGCCTGCACGCCACCATGCTTCATGCCATGATAATGGATCGAACCTCTGAAACTCGTCAGCCCCAATGAAATGAAATGTTTTCCTTTCCAAGAATTGCATTGGCCGTGGTGTACTTTCTTTTTTTTTAATTTATTTATTATTATTTTCTTTATTTACATTTCAAATGCTATCCTGAAAGTTCCCTCTATGCCCCCCTCCCCTGCTCCCCTACCCACCCACTCCCACTACTTGGCCCTGGCCTTCCCCTGGCATGGCTCATATAAAGTTTACAAGACCAAGGGGCCTCTCTTCCCAATGATGGCTGATTAGGCCATCTTCTGCTACATATGCAGCTAGAGACACGAGCTCTGG
>NC_034599.1:88808450-88810678 GCF_900095145.1 Mus pahari
AATAAAACCCTACCTAAAACAACAGCCATCTTATAGCCTTCTCCAGACAAGCAAGAGATGCTGTGGCCTGAACTAAGGCAGCAGAAATAGAAAAGGGAACACAGGAGAGTGTTTTCTTGATATTATTTCAAGGTCAGCAGCAACAGACTCAGCAGCTATTGATTGTCGGCAACAAAAATATAAGAAAGTTGACTTGAATGTACAGTTGATGTCACGATGGTGTTAGTGTACGTGTTGCTTAGAGACAACATCACAAGACCTGTGGAGTTAGAGCTGTCTATGGAACCTTTCAGAATGTCTGTCATAGAACTGGAAAGAATAGCCTGGAGTTGTGGGATTGTATCAGCTGATCTCAAGCAGTGAGGGCCTCAGAGGGGAGGGACAGCCTAGAGAGGGCTGGCGGAGCAATAACTGAGCAGAGGCTATTGACCTCAAAGTCAGCGCATCTCAGTAAATGAAGATTATCCCAACGAAACAGTCTGGGGTTAACTGTTCTGAGATCTGTGAAAATATTCTAATTGAAAAAAAAAATTCATTAGGGTGCTCATTAGACAGAAAAACCATTTGAGATGCAGATCTATTACCCTTCAGAGTTTATGTTTTCCTGAAGCCTTTTGCTAAGCTGAATCCCATTGTTTTTCTGCTTAGACAGCAGGAACACTAATGATGTGAGCTGTAGTTAAGAAGCATCTCCAAGTCTGCCCAGTTGAAAGTTTCAGAATGAATAATGCCAGAGGCACTGGAGGGGAGAGCTGAAAGGAGATGGGAGTGCTGTGCTTTAAAAATAATGCGCTTCACATAAAGAGAAACAGTATTTAAAATGAGGTAAGGGTTTCAAAATATTAATCAATTATTTTTATAGTATATGATATGTACGTATACATATGCATATCCGTATCCACATGCTCTCTATCTGTACACATCAACTGAAGAGATCAGTACCCTCGAAGCAGTCAGTTCCCCTCCTGTCAGATATGACTCAGGAGCAAGATCCACCGTCATCCGTGAGATCAGGAGCTTGGCTGCCCTCACGTTCTTGCGGAATACTGTGGCTCAGATCACGAACAGCCGACTTCCTTCTGCAGCGGGCGGAAATTCTCTCCCAGGGTTACACCGGATGTGATTTGAATTCTTGTGGGTTTTGGCCACTTGTGGCTTATTTCTTAAAAAGTCTATTGAACTACTTTCCAGAGAGGCAGACTTAGTTGCAACTTTTTTTTCTCTTTCTGTCTTTAGAGATGACTCCCCCAAAATACTTTTCTACACCCTTAAAAATGAGTGTCCTACTGAAGCACTTCATCATGGATCCAAGTAAACTATGAAATCACCCATATTGAAGATCAATAATTTGAAACAATTATAAATTATTGATTCTTCCATGGGGTTAGAAAATGCTTGATAATGTAGNTGTTAGCCAGTAACTGACTAGTTAGTCTATATTTCTANATGGCTAACCATTGATGACAGGGATGGTTATTGTTAAGTATGCTTCTGCAAGCCTTTCATTCCTTTTAAAGACTTACTCAGTAAGAAATCAGTTAATTCAGTATAAATTAGTACATGGAATTTATATTATACAAAATCATATAAATCACATAAAAATTATAAAATTATATAAAACAAATCCAAATTAAAGGAGCAGAATGTAAATCAATAAGCATGTATAATAAAAGAATGACATATTTATTATTATAACCAAAAAAAAAGAAAGAAATCACCCATAATTACTCAGCACCATCCCCTCCCCATATAGTCAATTCTGTTCTGTGAGGAAAAAATAGAAGGAATGAAATAGGGAGGCAACAAGAGGCAGAAGTTATGTTTTAAGGAAACAACCAAAAATATCAAGACGCTATAAGCAAGAGCTAAACTGGGCAGCATCAGGTGTTAGGTGCTGTAGAATCATCTATAAAGGAGGGGTTCTCATGAATTGTGCAAAACCAGAAGCTTCCATAGAAGAGAAGCTTATTCTAAAACACTGGTGAATGTCTTTTTGTTTTTCTCCATTTTTTGCTTTGGAGATAATATTTGTGCTACTACATCTTGCTACCCAGCTGAGGAGCAGTGCCATGGGTTTGGTGTGTAGATGTCTTTGGATCCAATGAAAGTCCAGAACTTCATTATCTTTTGGAAATGGGATCAAAGCTTTAGTTCCCTCCACTCGCAAGTCCACATCTATGCATCCTGCACACACACACACACACACACACACACACACACACACACAC